>NC_089839.1:52287858-52527858 GCF_035609145.1 Eleutherodactylus coqui | reverse complement strand
CTTTAGAGGTAGCCCATGGAACAGCTATGAGGCCATGAAGATGGTTGGGGTCTACTCAGGTTTCGCCATCCTCCTTGCTCATGGGTTGAATGTACCACAGTCCTTCCCACGAGCTTTGGTTTTAGTTGGGAGAGAAAACAGGGCAATTTTCAAAGATCCTCATCCCCTAAGATCCGCAGGAGCAACTGGAATTTACCATTGACCCCTTCATTGCCCTAGACCACCAGGAAATAAAACAATTAACACTTTCACTACCCTAGAGATTTTAACATAAGACAGACTGACTAATAATGGCAAGTGGAGAAACCCTACTTTGCTTGTTGTCCACAACCCCATTTTCTATAAAACTGTCCAGCTGCAAAACAAATAAAGGAGGATCCTGTCACCATGCTCTCTAAGAGGGGATGGAGAGTTGGGGGTGAACAAAAGAATCATAATGACAGGAACAATGATAGACAATAGGGGACATTTATAGTGTTGTAAGATACATATATGGTATTGTTTTGCACCAAACCGTTGTATGCCTTCTCTTAGCTGCAACTTTTTAACTTTCCAAAATTGTTGGAGTAGGCGTAAAACTTTTTTGAAAAATTTCAAAATTTGGCCTCCATTTTTAATCTACATTTTACTTTTTCCCAATATGTTGGTAATAGTATTCAATATGCAACCTGTAAACTTAATATTAGTTTTTCTACAAATGAGTAAACATTCAGGTCCCTCCCTTCATAGCCACTTCCTTCCTCTGCATCTCAGCACTAAATACAGTCATGGTCCAATCCGAACATGTGTGTAGTAGTATTAATGCAAAAATGCCTAAACTTTCTATTTGTTACTTTCCTATGTCATTTGTAATGTCTTCTGCGAATATTCTCACATAGAATACAGAATCTTTGTGTACCTGTGTATTGCAGATAATGTATATTGTATGTTAGTGAGTCCAGAGGGCATTATATGGATCCTGGTTATTTAGAGGCTAGAGCAGGGGCCACATCAGCCTTCTGGTTGCCATCAAAAGGCCAAATGGAATTTTATAGTAAGGGCTCATTCACATGAGCGTATTTGCCCACCGTATTATGTGTGCAATATTTGTGTGTGCAATATGTAGTGAATAGAACCCATTGATTTCAATGGGTTTGTTCACATGAGAGTATTTTTTTCACGTGATGTGTATTCGTGTGATAAAATATGCAGCAGGACCTATTTTGGTGCGTATGACGCACCACAATAGACCATAGAATTAACCAGGTGGGGGCAAATACAGAGTGAATACGCAGGAAAGCTGCATATTTGCTCACCATTTCAATGAGCCTGTCTGTGTTCCTATTTTGTGTGCAAATGCACAGTGTATTTGCACACAAAATCACGCTGAAACAGCCGTAAAAAGTGGGCGTAAGCGATTTTTGGTCCTGTTTAATACGCAGCCTATTTGCACAACTGAAATGCACTTACACCATTGTCAACAGACCCTAATAATGACTCCCATAGTGGCCGCAGTAGTAATAGTGACCCACATAGTGGCTGCAGAAGTAACAGTGGCCCCAGTAGTGATAGTGACTCCCATAGAGGTCCCAGTAGTAACAGTAGCCCCAGTAGTAAAAGTGTCCCCTACATTGGTCCCAGTAGTAATAGTGACCCCCATAGTAGTCCCAGGGATGCTACCCAGCCCGAGGCCAATAGCGACTACCCTATTGTCCTATGGCTGGACAGCATCCCTACAGGCTTTACACTCGCCCCGCCTGCAGTGCCGGTCTGGAGGTGGCGGCAACAGCTACTGCTGAGTCACTGGTCAAAAGCTCTGCACTGCACTGCCGGACCGGAGCTGCAGACTGGGTGAGTAGAATTCCTTTAACCCCTAGAGTGGCGGGTTTCCTACCACCCTGTCAGACCCACCAGGGCAGGTTTTTTAAAATGGTTCAATCATTGAATTTCAACTAATTTTGCAGTTGCGTCTCAAGAGCCATAACTTTTTCATTTTTCCATTGACATGGCCATATGAGGGCTTGTTTTTTGCGGGACAAGTTGTGATTTTTTAAACAGGGGGGAGGAAAAAAAGAAATGGGGAAAAAAGAAAAAAAGGGGCCATGTCATTAAGGGGTTAAATAATGTATTAAGTTCCTTCTCTGGGTCATTACGACGCACGGATACCATATGTGTGATTTTTATTTTTGATTTTTTTACCAAGTAAAGGGAGACAAGTGTTTTTATAATTTTTTTTACATTTTTTTACTTTTGTTTTTTTTTTTTTGTCCCTTTAGGGGACTTCCACTGGGACCCATCAGGACCCCCTGATCACATTCCGGGGGTCCGATGGTGACAGCCCTTTACATGCTGCAGTGACAGCCCTTTACATGCTGCAGTCACATAGACTGCAGCATGTAAAGGGTTAACACAGCAGAGATTGGAGGTTTTCTCTGATCTCTGCTGTAAGAGCTAGTACCTAGCTGTCCTCTGACAGCCAAGCACTAGCTCTCCCTGCCACAGAGACCATCGGTTTGCTTCTGACAAGCCGATGGTCTCTATGGCAACCTATTAACAAAGCAGGAGACTTAGAAGCAGGAGATTGCCGGCATATCGCAATATCTTCTGCTGGTTTTTCAAAGCCCTTGCTTTGTTCTCTGTGAGACTGTGCAGGCAGAGCACAATGTCACAGCTTGTGGCATTGTGCTCTGCAGCTCCCATAGTGATACATAGCCCGGAAATCTTCCAAGCTATATCGCTATGGGCAGTGGAGCTCGTCCCGGAAAATTTCCGGGCGTGCCACTCAAGGGGTTAAAAGGTATATCCAGTGATTGCCCAACTGGATATACAGGGGTCAGAGCGCAAACGCTGCTCAGACTGCTATGTATTGGTCAATGCTCGTAATTGCCAGCGCAGCTCTAATTGAAATCAATGGAAGCTATGCTTGTAATTGTAGCCTGCAATCATGAGTGCCTGCCACTACACAGAGTTTGGAGCAGCGCTTCCATTCTGACCCCGGTGTAATCTGGCAGGCACTGCCTGGATAATCACTTTAACGTTTAATGCACAGCCGGTGGCCATAGAAAATGTGGCAGTGGGACAGATTCGGCTTTGCGGGCCTTATGTTTGACATGTGTGAGCTAGAGCCTTTTCCCCAAAATTGGCAGTTACTTGAGTTACTTCATTTGAATGGACGCAATGTAATACTACATTTACTTTGCAGCAGCCACTAAAAAGCACATTTTTGGCTGAGCGCTGCCTCTGATTGGCCACAGCGCTCAGCCAATCAGAGGCAGCACTTTCTGGAGGCGGAGATTTTTCAATCCCTGGCCACCAGAATACAGATGAAGACTGATGCGGATGGGGAGAAGAGTCGGACAGCGCTTCTAGGTGAGTTTAATTTATTTATTTTTTTAACAGCTTGGGATGATTTTCGGGGTAGGGTTTAATTTTTAAGCCACCCCCTGAAAATGATCTCTGCAGGGGTTGCCTTCATCCCATTGCTTTCAATGGGCCTGAAAGTGCATTCACAGTGCAGTTGCTGAAACTGTCTGGATGGATGTTCTTGATGAAGCAAGCTTAGTCAAGTCACAGTCCAAGTTCGGTACACAGATAAGAAGGAATAGTTTGTAAAAGAAGACCGTAGCAGTAGCAACAAGCTAGACAAGGCACGAAGCTCAATAATCTTTCAAGGAGGAAGTACTAGTGCTGGTTTTATATAAGAAGTCCAGAGGTAGGGCTAATTAAGCAATCAAGGAATTCCAAGAAGCAAAGAACTAGATTAATAGGTTCAGCAATGCAGCTATTGGGGTTTATCTGTAGTTCAGTGAGAAAAGCTACTGCTTTGGATAAAGACGCTTCCGGGTTCGAATCCTAACAGTATAGGTTGTCTTCATTAGACTCCCAATTTAAGTGTGTTGACTGCAGGAAAATCCATATAGCACCCAATATGGCATTTCCATGTCCCATGCCATCTCTACTTCATGTTCAGCTTCTTGGTATTCCATTTTCTAATACTCTAGCATGGGTACTTCCAGAATGCTTTAACTGCATTACCTGCACCAACTTCTCTGTATATAACCATATATATGAGAACAGAAAGCATGCATGTTATATTTCCCTTTGGAAATAATGACCTTTATTTCTATATCGCATACATATTACACTTTACATCACTAGTTATTGGGTTCTGTGTCCATTGGGCCTCACAGTCTATATTCAACTATCTGTAAGTTTTTGGAGCATGGTATGAAACTGGAGTACCCAGCAAATTATACTGCGCCCTACAGATGTTACATCTCAGCAAAGCCCCCCCACTTATGTTATCCTCCGACATGTCTCACTGACCAGAATAATTAGGGCACCCATTTACTTGCAAAATTGAGACCTATCCTCTCACATCAGTATATATAGATTGTGTGCCAGTCAATGAGCGTAAAGTCATTTCATTTTCATTAAGAAGAACAAATTAGAAAAAAACCTTTGTCAGGGTTTCTTATCCTTTGTAAGCAGGAAGTAGGTCAATAATAGACTAGTTTATAAATTACAACAGAAGAATTTATTTGAAATGACTCAAGGGAAATGGTTCAGTGAGCAAAACTGTCAACTGTAGAAAATAGCAACACCCAAGAGATATGAATTTCACATACACTCACCTGTATCTTGGACTTGATCAATCTGTGGTTATGCCTTCAAGTCTGCTTATTATGTTCTTTGAGATTTTCAGACCCTAACACTGACTCCCTCTGTGTGTCTCTCTCATCTGCCCATGGCACTGTCCAGGGGCGTAACTAAAGGCTCAGGGGCCCGGGTGCAACCACATCATCTGCATCCTCTATAGGTACGCCCCTGGCACTGTCCTTCAACACCAGACCACACTGTCCCTAAACAGGCCTAAGGTGTTCCTATGGATGACCCTGTCTAAAACACTATACCTGATCACAGAAGGGAATTAGCACCAGACAAAAGGCTAAAGAAGCAAATGCTGGAATGACCCTGGGCTGAAAGAAATAAATGAGGAAAGATTAGACAAACCACAAATTTGGAAACTGACTGGACAAGAAAGCCAAAGAGCAAGACACACTGACTGGACATAATAGAAAAGACTTGGCTAAAACTAGGTACCTAGAACGAAAACAAGGAATCCTGGGTACAATACATGTCATAGCTATCAACTGCGTCAAACTGCAGAAACCAAGAGTATTAATAACGAGGGTACTCAATCAGGCACTCCTCTCTGTAACAAGGCTGAGCAGTGTGTTCCACTGATCCCCCCCCCCCCCCCCAACAGGTCAAAGCAACTGTCCCAACAACAAGTTAGAAAGTGGGAAATAACGATGCAGCAGGATTTCTCCTCTTGATTGTATTACAACTAGCCTCAGATCAAACATTTTAATGTACAATGCAAATGAATGCAGTTTTGCAAAAGCCTAAATTCCTAAATGCTAGGAATTTGTGCCTCAATGTCATCCTTTTGCAAGGTGAAAATGGTAACATGCAGATTTTGCTATGGATTCAATGGGTATTTGCCACATATATAGCAAAATGTGAATTGGAACATGTCTCTGATCTTTACAATTCTACAATACCAATAAGGCCTATTGGCTCCAAATAGGTTAGTCTTCTGCTGCGCCCACTGAAGGATCTTCTGATGGGACAGGCTAATGATTAGGAGTTCCAGTTGCATGGATGAAACGTAAAGGGCTTTTCTGGGACTGCCATAATCATGGCCTATTCTCTGGATTGGCCATCAACATTTGATTGGTGGGGGTCTGAATCTTGTTACCCCCTGCTGATAAGCAAAATGTAGGGGTTGGAGTTCTCTAGTTTACACAGTCAGAGCGTCCTACATAAGTTTGTGCCTGTGCCTAGTACTTCAGCTCAGTCCCATCCAAGTGACCTGTTGATTCTGCTGACTAGTGGGAATCTCAATGATCATACCCCGTAGCGCTCTGCTATCATCCTCAGTTTAATGACGTTGAATGGAGCAGTGGTTCAGATGCGTGACCAATACGCCATTCATATGGGGAACTCTCGTGATCAGTGGGGGTCCCAGTGGTCATACCTCCAGCAATCATCTATTTATCACCTGTCCTGTGGATAGACTATAATTATTGTATACGGGCCATGCCATTTATGTTTGTATCTACGTGGTTATTATGGGCATTAGCTTTGCCAACCTGAACACCTAATCTGACATGGTCACCAGTCTCTTGCAAAAACACTGATTTACTAAGTTAGATGAGCTAGTATTATGTTGCAAACTTCAACAAATAGTAGAGCACCAAATTATTGTGCATACTAGAAATATTTTACATTTCTATATTCTTTAAAACCTGTCTAGAAATCAGGGTGTGGCTGATTAAAGACCTACACCATATTTAGGGCAAAATATTGGTGTAGAAGTATGCCAGCCGTAAAGTTGCATAAGGGAGTGAAAGGTGTCTAGTTGCCTAATACAACTGGGTCACATTTACCATGTCAAGCGCATCAATGTTATGACCAGCAGGAATTCGCCATTTGAACTATAATCTCCTGTTTCTAACCTGCCGTTGGGGTGGTAGCTATGTGATTGTTTCCACAGCTGATCAAACGGACCGGATCCGCAGACCTCATTGCTCAGCCAACCTTCTTTAGGGTGCCGATGGGTTGCCCTAGTAGCCTGGGTTTTGTGTCTCAGGCCTGCCATGGATCTCAGCGTGTGGCAGGGCTTAATAAAATGCCAGTAAAAGTACAACACCCTGCAGTACTTATTGTGCCAGCAATCAGACTGTCGAAATTGTCCTATGGAGCCGAAAAAAAGAAAAGAGGTTTAATTGCTGTTGCTAAAAATTATACCCCCAAATAAAAAATTATTGAAAGTTCAAAAATACCGCTCTTTTTCCCCCATTTTTAACATACCAAAGAAAGCTATTTGTTATCGCTGCATCCATAAAGATCTGAAGTGTTAAAATATCCATAATGTCAGAATTGCAGGTTTGCCACTCCAAAAAAATAGCATAAAAAGTTATCGATGTTGTATGTGCTCCATAATGATACCAATAAAAACTACAGCTCACCCCGCAAAAAACAAGCCCTCACACATCCCCATTGACAGAGAAATAAAACCGTTTGAGTGCCAGAATTTGGCTATGAAAAGCAAATAAATACAAAAGTTGTTTTTTTATGTTCTTTTAAAGTAGTAAAACATAATCAGAACTGTATAAATTTGGTCCCCCCGTAATCGGGCTGATCCACCAAATAAAGTGAACATCCCATTTTTACCTCGCCGTGAATGCTGTAAAAAGAATCTCGCCCCAAAAATAACCGGTTGGGTTGTATATATTTTTATTTCACCTGGTCTGTACCGCCGGCCATTTTCGTTTTCTTCTGCATCTAAGTGCCTGTGGCCGGTGGTGAGGAAATGTCTTTCACATCACCAGCCCTCATTATTATAGTAAATGTAGACACCGCTGGCAGATGTTGTGTAACCTGAAGAGAAAAAATATTCCGACTTACAGCGTGTTTCAAAATGAAAGTTTAGTGCTCGTTGTGAAACTCCTTCTAAATGAGCTAATCCGAGAACCTTACTCAGACGGAGATCTGCTCGTTCAGCACTTTTATTTACAGTAATATCGCCTCTACTACTTAATGTTGATATTTTTCTTTTTTTTTATCTTTCGAATTGAAACAGATTTATGTCCCGGCACAAATGGAAGAATGCTATATGTCTACTGGTTATGTTACCAGATTTCTGGGAAATGCATATTTTTTTGCAAAAACTTACATCAAACCTACATAGGTCTTTGAAAAAAAATCCCCAAACGATTCTGCCTCTAGGGATACTGAGGACTACACCATGTGACCATAAAGGTCCATGATATGTTACATCTTGCTGTGGCCAACGTCTACAGGAGGAAATTTACTAAAGACTGGTGATCTTATGCCAGTCTTTAGCAGCTATGCGTTAAAGTATGATGCACCAAATTTATTAAAAGGCTTACGCCCTTTTAAGACTGGGGGTTTCCAAGTTTTTGAGCAGGAAATGGTTAAAAATAAACAAATAAGTTATACACTTTGTTCTGATCCCAAAACATGTGATTGATATAGCTAGGACATGTGTATACTGCATCTCCATCGTATGCTGTATCTCAGGAAAGCATTGGCCCATTGGGCGTTTCCTTACACCCAGGATGGAGGTCCAGCTCGATCATGAAAGGTTTGCTAAGGAAGGGGCTCAGAACTGGTTGATCCCCCTGATTGGCCTGTGAGAATTGGGGTCGGGGGGAAGTCCAGTCTAGAATCAGTGGTACCTCTAGGAAGGAAAATACCTCCTCCTGGTCTATACGTAAGCATACAGTGAAGGTATAACCCTGCTTTTATAGAATCACATCAAACAGATGGCCTCATCTGCAGGATGCTCCCCGTAATTTAGGAGCGGCCAGTAAAGAACCAACCATTCTGTGCGTATACAAAGTAATTCTGGATACATCCAGTTAAATGATAATCGTGGTCCCTTTGTGAAGATCATATCCCATTGTCACACAACATGCCTACAGCACCCCCCCCCCCCCCTTCCCATAGAAGTCAGAGTTGTTTATTACTTTGTTAGAATCGGATGTCTACTGTAAGGGTGTATTCACATGAGCTAGTGCGATATAGATGGGTGAAAAACTACGCTTCACCTGCGATTTTCATGCATGTATAATGCGGTTTTGCGATTAAAAATGCACAATTTGCATCCGATTTGCGACTTTTTTCATACATGTGGAAAAAGTTGCATGTAGTTTCCATAGTAAAATGCTTTAAAAAGAGATCACACTCACATGGCATTTGAGAGTGATCTGTTTTTGGAACATGCCCCATAAAAAATATTGGGCGATACCTTCTCGAATTCGGACAGTACTCGCACAGGATCATCACCCTGGTGAATGCACCCTATGTCTACACCTCCTGCTGCAGCAGCATAGACAGAATTGCAGGTTGTGCTAAAACTGTGAAATGATCCCTGAATTTTTTATCACAGGGTTTAAGTGTAGCACACAATATAAGATGAAGTCCCCCGGGGGGTGCACCAACACCTAGGTTTTCTTGGCAGACTGTATTTGCAGGGTGGTTTGCCATTGCCTTCCCCAGTCATCTTTACCTCCCAGCACACTGGGTACTCATTTTACCGTCCTCGGAAGGATGGAAGGCTGAGTCAACCTTGACCCGGCTACCTGAACCATGCAATATACATGTAGGCAAATCTAAGGGACGTAGAAAAAATCCATACCTGTAGGCAGATACCTCTCTGTTTGCTTGGAGACCAAGCAGGAAGGTGGGGGAAGGCAGGCACTTTGGGCTTGTGATTCTTTTTCCCCGCACGTGCATCCGCGTACATCCACGCAGGAAAAAAAAATCACATCCGCGATCGTCAGCAAGCATTTAAAAATAATTTCCGCACTGACATGTAGGTCTTCCGCTGCGGAAATCCGCATGTGCCATGGACACAAGACCTAAGGGCTCATGCGGATTTGACTTACGGAATCCGCCGGGGCACCTGTGCGGACGTTTCGCAAATCAAGCCTCCCATAGGGAAACACGGGCGTCCGGAGGATGAAATAAAGCATGCAGATTTGATTTGCGAACGTTTTTTGTCCGGAAAACAAATCGCTGCATGCTCTATTCTTAGTGTGGATCCCGCTCGGACAGCTTTCATTAGTCAATGAAAGCCGTCCTATTCGCGACCTGTCCACAATTCAATTGCGGACGTGCCGTGGATTCCGCAGACGTTAAAAAATATATATTGTGCTTCGCATGGGCGCCCAGACGCATGCCGGACAGTGGCATGCGTGAAGACCCGAGCAGGGTCGGATTCCTCTGTGGGCTCCCGCATGCGGAATCTGATCCGCCCGTGGACTTGAGGCCTTACTCGGATCCCTTTTTGCTTCCTCTTGGTGCTGGCAAGGTCTACCTACCCCCTTTTCTTTGTCTGTAGTTAGTTTCGTACTGTTTGGTCTTCATGTTGACTCAGTTTGGAAAATCATTTGTACACTTTTCTTTGAGTCTCCATAAAAGTTTGATTTAACCTAACATGAATACTCCCCCTTCCCTGGGAATGTAAGGGCATTACAGGGCAAAGGCTAGACTGGAGATTAGACCATGTTCACACGGGGCAGATTTATAGTAGCAGCAAAGTGGATGAGATTTAGAGACTCTCTTCCACATGTCACAGAAAAGAGCTGTACAAAACTCTTGGAAATTGATAGGCGGTGCGGAATTTAAATCCGCGGTCAATTTTATCGCTGTTAACCCTGCGGAATGCACCTCATCTCAATGAGGCGGTGAATTCCGCACCAAAATCCGTGTTAAAAGCCATGTCAAAATCCGCAGCTGCAGGATGTTCTCTGCGGACACTCCGCAGCGAATCCAGCCCATGTGAACATGCCCTTAAACCGCACCAACCTCCAGAGCAGAAGGGAATAGTACCAGGTCATCAAGGGCTGTTTCATCTTTTTAGATATCGGTACCTCCATACTACAAGGGCTAGTAGCGAGCCAGGGACAACTGGAGAGAAGACTCAATCCAAGTCCATAGGGGGCGAATGTAGGTATTGGAGATTACAAGTAGTTGAACTATCCTAGCGACAATGAACTATTTTACAGTTAGATGAGGATAATCTCCTGGCTGTCTTAAGGCAGGATGCAAAGTCTTATCTACAAACTTTCGAAAAAGGACACATTCGGTTGTTAAGACGTTGGGTCGGGTCAGGTTGGGTAGATTCTAGAGATGAGCGAGCATACTCGCTAAGGACAATTACTCGAGCGAGTATTGTCCTTAGCGAGTACCTGCCCGCTCGGAAGAAAAGATTCGGGTGCCGGCGCGGCTGAGCGGTGAGTTCCGGGAGTGAGCAGGGGGGAGAGAGAGAGCTCTCCCCTCCGTTCCCCCCCTGCTCTCCCCTGCCGCTCCCCGCCCCCTGCCGACACCTAAATCTTTTCTTCCTAGCGGGCAGGTATAGTATAGTTAACAGATATAGTATTAGTGGTACGATCATTATTTTTATGCTGTGGACTCTCATCAACCAATAAAAGCAAGGGGCATCCCATCGCTGGGGATCCCCTTAGATGGGTAGAAATCCGTTACAGGCGATCTCTAGCTCTGGGATTCCCTTAGCTTTGGTTGAGTCCACACCACAAAAGTGATGATGAGGGTAAAGACTCACTTTCTACTTGATTATAATGCACAGTCTCCTCCTCGAGGTCTTCACACTGGTGACAATTTTAGAACATATTGTTGACCTTGCTGGAGACGTGAAGGACGATATATGGAATGTAATACTCTATTATAATTGAGCGTTTTGTATGACGGATATTATATGTATTTTCTTAAACTGGAGTTAGGATTTCATAAGCATGAGCTAATCTGGAAAAGCTGCTCAGCTGGTTGTCTTTGAGTAGAGAACTTGATTAGCCTGGTTCTGAGTGTAGGAAGCAATTTCTATTTACTCTTAACCCTTTCCAATCCACTGTCTGACATCTTAAGACATTATGATTTAAGGCTCTACAGTTCCAATGTTGGAAGACTTCCGTCGGGGTTCTCTTACTGTATATTGTCAGCCTCTCTGCTGTCGGAGCCTATCCAACGTGTCACCTCATGCAGTACTGGCTTTAGCCAGCAGATAGCGCCGTTGTATAACGGCAGAAAAAGAGTAAGCCCCCTAGGAAAATCAGGATACAAATTGAATTGGAAAGGATTAGTGTTCTATCCACCATCTTAACCTACAACCCTGGAAACTCACCCTCCTAGTCCTGCCAAGGCTTATAGGGTAATTTGTGTGACTGTGTTCATATAAAGCTACATGCAGACGTTTCTAGCGCAAATCAACAGCTACAATAGGAAAGTCTATATAAATACTTTGAGTTATGTGGAGTGCGAAAAGTTGCACAAATTGGCTATTATATTGCAAAAAGTCTGCATATAACCAGCATGCATGTTCTTCAAAGCAGACTTTTGATATAACAATGGAATCCATGACTCATCTCAGTTCAGATACCATCTCCTTGACATCCGGGACTTTAAGTGGGTTTTCCACAGAACGGAACTCTTTCTGCGGGAGAGGCGCAGATTCAAAACCCGCGGCATTTCGCCGCGGGTTTTGGAGTGGTTCAGCCGCTGGCATTCCACTGCGGCTTCCTTTCCTCATAGAGAGGTGTGAGGCCGCAACGGAAAAAATAAAGAATTGACATGCTGCGGCTGTCAATTCTGCGCCACATCACCGATTCTGCCTTGCTTTGCCACAACGGATTGGCCGCCACGTGTGGACATGGCTGGCTGATCCCGAGATTAGGAGCCCCGGGCGACTTTGCCACACAGACACTCCGCACTGAATTTCCGCGGCAAATCCATCCCCTGTGAACCCAGCCTTTAAGGAGTGGTTTAGGATTAGAAAAATATGTCTGTTTTCTTCCAAAAAACAGGACCACACCTGTCCATAAGTTTTGTCTGGCACAGCATTTCAGCCTCAGCTGTAATACCATATACACCTCATGAATTGGTGTGGCCCTGTTTTTGGATGAAGGCAACCATGTTTTTGTAACCTTCTAAGTCCAAGTAGCGCACACCATAAACACGTGGAGATATAGTGTTGCCTTTGTGGGAACAAACTCTGATTATATACTTTACAAAATACATATCCTACATTAAAGGGGTATTTCCACTTGAGGCTTTTATGGCATATCCACAGGATATGCCATGAAAGTCTGATAGAAGCGGGTCCCAGAGGTGAGACCTGCATCTATCACTACTTCTGGTCCCCAGAATGGGTTCTGGAAACAATGTACCAAAGTGAACTGCACTATTTCCACAGCTCATAGGTTACAAAAATACCGTAGCTCGCTGTGCAACACTGTTGCCATAACTTCCATTGACTTCTATGGACGTTATGGAAATAATGCAGTGCTGACCTGACCGCTCGGCTGTTCCTGTAACGTCCAGCCACCACATTCAGCTGGGCCAGAACTAGAGATAGGAGTTATTGGTCAGTAAAGTGTCTTATCTCGACCTCCAACGATCATCAGTCATTAAATCCAACTCCCTATAACGAGATGACTGCTGATCCCGTCTCAGGACATGTTCACATGTAGAAGAAATGCTGCGGATTTCCCACGGTGGAAAACCCTTGTGGAAATGCTGTGGATTTTGACACAAGAAACCTTCGGTGCGGAGTGTGACTCGAAATCGGCTGCATTTGCGCAGCGGATTTTTAGCAGCCACAGCACTCCCCCTCGCCTCTCAACAGCGCACTCCTTCACTCGGTACACGGCGACCTCTACTGAGCGCAGCGCCGCTGGTCAGGAAATGCCACTTTCGCATTACCTGACCAACAGCACGGCTCTCACTGCAGCCAGCTGAGGGGGAGCGCTGGGGCTGCTG
Organism: Eleutherodactylus coqui; assembly: GCF_035609145.1. Classification (NCBI taxonomy): domain Eukaryota; kingdom Metazoa; phylum Chordata; class Amphibia; order Anura; family Eleutherodactylidae; genus Eleutherodactylus; species Eleutherodactylus coqui. The sequence continues at coordinate 52,514,508 of NC_089839.1, read as the reverse complement.
AAATCCGCAGCTGATCTCAAGTCAAAATCCGCACAGATGGTACAGATTTTAATTTTTTTTTTTTTTCAGAATTTTCCGCTGCAGAAAATCTGCAGCATTTCTGCTATAGGTCGCCTGCAGACGGCCGGGTCGGATCCCGCTGCGAGATGCGGACCCGTGCCCTGCACAGGCCTGCGGCTCACCTGCTCCTGGCGTCTCCGAAGCTCTGTGATGTGCTGGCTGCTGCCCAGCTGGCGCTTGCGCAGAGCGGAGCCGGCGGCTCTTCATTGACATTTCTGTCCGGGCCTCTGCGAGACCCACACAGAAATAGAACATGCCGCAATTTGTTTTCTGCATGTAATTTCACGCGGACAAATCGCGTCCGTCTGTCTAGGATTGCGTTTTCTAATGCAATCCTATGGCAGCGGTCACAGGCGGAAATTCTGCAGGAAATCCCGCCGCGAAATTTCTGCCCATGTGCAGGGGGCCATAGGTGAGCAGACTTTCAGTCTACACAACAAAGCTGATAAGTGAGTAGCAGAAAGTAGAAAATGTTAGTCTATTGAGCTGTGCTTTACTGGTCAGTGCAAAAACGTTTATTTACTCACCCTTTGGCCGCCTGCACACAGATGGGTAGGATTCCGCTTTTGGGATCCTGCAGCAGAATCCGACTGTGCCCGGCTGGTGACCCCTGCGAACCTGTCCGCAGTCTTTTAATCTGACTTGCGGATCTGCTGGCCGGCGTACATGCGCAGTAAAGATTATGCCACGCTGTCACAAGGCGATGACGCGGATCCTGCAACCTTTCTGCAATGATGATTGCGGAAGGTCCAGCGGTCGGACTTCAATGGAAGCCATCCGCACGGAATCCGCCTAAAATAGAGCATGCTGCGATTTTTTTTTTTTTTTTTTCCCCGCAAGAGGAAAATGGCAGTTGATTTGCGTTTGTGGGCAGGAAAATTCGCTTTTCCATAGCATACTGTGGAAGTATTTGCTTCAGAATGCGGAGGCGGACTCCCGCTCCGTATTCCGCAATGCAAATCCGGCCGTGTGCAGGCGGCCTTTCACTGTGCCTCTGGTCCAGCGCGGCCGATCCGATTCCCTTCCATCTGGTCTCCACTGAACCCGAAAGTGCTGATGTCACGTTCATCGCACACGTGACCACTGCAGCCTGAGTGGTACATGACCGCTCATGCTAGCTATTGGCTGCAGTCGTCATGTGAGCAACTGTCATTTTTGGGATTTGGACTTTTCAAAACCCGTATGGCTGGGACCATCTTCCATAGTAACAATATACTGTAGTAGGAAATTTCGAAATGTAAGTTCTTGTCTATTTTGTAGCGTTCCATCTTTCCCATGGTTTGGCAGGGGTTAATTGCAGAAAGTAAAAATAGGCTTAAACGTATTTAAAAACAGATGTAAACCGTATTGTACATTTATGGTGATTGGAAAAAAACAAAACATTTCTTTTTACGTTTTGGACCACTGCCACATCATTCTGTCAAGTTTCAAAATGAGTTTGAACGCAAAATCGAAACCCTTTCCCGGGGAGTGTAGATATACATGTAATTCGCACGAAAGGCCGCCATTTTGTCCTTTGTATCAGTGCATTACTAAGATACAATGTACATAGATGCATATTAAGCATATTAACCAACTATTCTGGAACGTTAGGGAGGCTTACTGAAATAATAGAGAATTCCTGGAGTCCCAAAAAAGTTGACAAGTCAGTTGGGTGAGCTGAGACGGAGTGCAGCAAAAGGAGACCCCTACCAATCAGACTCCTAGCGCTTAGGTGATAAAAGTCGATTTTGGGAATACCCCTTTAATATCAAGAAGTAGCACTCCTAAAAGGGTCCATGTAACCGTAGCCTAAACCCTGCCGTTAATGGAATGTGGAAATGTATTTGACTATAATTAAAAAAATAATTATCCATCTTGCTTTAAATGATCTCAGAATGAAGAACACGTCAGAAAATGACCAAAGCCCTAAAACCTGGCCGAACAGTCAGGTGTGCCCTGCAAATGTAATCTGGCAGCCCGCCCGTTATATAAACCCTCAAAAGCAGAGATCATTTGCAAGCTTTGTGTACGAAGTTGTTAATGTAAAGACTTTTGGGATACTTTTTCTTTCTGTACATTGTAGTCTAATCTGGGTTTGTATTGGATTTATGTTTTTATATTGTCTCTGTTGTTTGATCAGCGGTGAATGTCTTTACAGAGCAGTGTACTTCACACTAGACAATGAATATGCCATGAGGATACTATAGCTTTTAAATCCCAGGTTATTAGAGGCCTGATGATATGACAAAGTATTATTGGGTTTGTATACGCAAGGCAAATAAGGGAGATGGAACAATACCTCTGCAGCGCCACCTATTGGATGGCAGCATTCCTTCAAATCAATGTACGACTCTTTAACAAGTCTGTAAAACAATGATTGGGTATAGGATCCAGAAATCCATACATAGACAGCTGTTTCGGGGTGTTTGCCCCCCATCAGTGTGCAGTAGGATTTTAGCTTGGCTGGTAGAGACCTGTGACAAAGGTCAAGAAGGGTGTTGTGTCTCTTTAAAGGGGTTGTCTCGCGGCAGCAAGTGGGGTTATACACTTCTGTATGGCCATATTAATGCACTTTGTAATATACATCGTGCATTAAATATGAGCCATACAGAAGTTATTCACTTACCTGCTCCGTTGCTAGCGTCCTCGTCTCCATGGCTCCGTCTAATTTCGCTGTCTTCTGGCGTTTTTAGACGCGCTTGCGCTGTGCGGTCTTCTGCCTGGTGAATGGGGCCGCTCGTGCCGGAGAGCTGGTCACCGCGTCGTCATCGTAGCTCCACCCCGTCACGTGTGCCGATTCCAGCCAATCAGGAGGCTGGAATCGGCAATGGAACGCGGAAGACAGAAGAAGAAACTCCACGGTGCACCATGGGAAGACCCGCTTTGCACCGTGGGAGAAGACCAGCGGCGCCATCTTTAAAAGAAGAAATGAAGAAGTTGCAGAACGCTGATGCAGGTAAGTGCAATGTGCTTGTTAAAAACTAACACATGCTTTCTTTTTCACAGGGCATAATGCAGGGGTCCATTAAAAAAAAAAAAAATCGCTTTCGCCGCGAGAAACCCCTTTAAGGAGAATACCCCAAAATTGTGTGGAGACACCTAGGGTGTGAGTGGGTCAGGGATGGCATTGTCTCTTCCTAAGGCTCGATGTGTATGGGCAAAATGGAATTTAGAAATCCGTGCGGATGTCCTGCACGCGTGAATCTTGCCCATGACACCCGCAGGTAACTAAATATCTGCGGGTGTCATTTTTCTCTGGCGTGCGGATTGCATGCACGGGAAACCACCCGCAGCATGCTCCATTCTATTGAAGCCTATGGAAGCCATCCGGTCCTGCGGCACACTCGCAGCTGTATTTGTGCTGTACCGTGGAACAACAGGAGTTAAAAAAAAAATGTGCACGGCACATTTGCGCGGCACACTGCCGGTGTGACAAGCCCATCTGCCAGGCTGAAGAAAGCAGACCCGTCCGCGACAAACAGGAGACCCGCAGCGTCTGGACAGGTAAGTATAATCGAATTTATTGGTCTCATGTCTGCGGGAAAGGAGGTACCCGCTGCGGGATTCTGCACGGATAATCTATGCAGGCCCGAATTTCCCCATGGACATCAGGCCTAAGGAGAGCACCCAGAAGAGCAGCAAGAGAGCGGGAGCGTCAGGTTGCCTAGCAAGTGCCATGACCGCTAGCAGATACCTGGCGCTGGAACAGGAAGCGGTAACACCCTGGCATTGTCAACATGTATTGTGAACAGCGTCACAGTGTTTAGGTAAAGCCCTATTGTCCATAAATTTTCAGGAGGAATAACAGAGGAACATTATGGTGTAGGGATCGATGGATCACATCTAAATTGACTGGATCAAAAATCTTATGTATTTGGACAACGGTCTAACCCCTCCTTCTAGGGATTGTCTCATAAGGATGGCCTCTTTCCATATCTTTATGGCTTCCTTGTCCATATAAGTGCTCAAGCCTTTAGATGTATTTTACATATACTTTGACTCTGTCTATTTATTTCTTTCACTAATCTAACTTCCTTTTTTCATCCTTTTCACCCCATTTCATTTCTCGATCTTACAGACCTATTTTATTAATCACGCCCTGCCGCTTGTTCTTTGGCCTCATTTATCATACTTTCATATAAGTGCAAAAAAAGGTGAAGAGGAAGGGCATAAACCCAAACCGCAGTTAAAGGGGGGTTGCAAGAAATTAGAAACAAGGGTCTGTTTTTAGTTTTTGATTTGTAGAATTTTTTTCATTTTCTTGTTCGTACAAGGCTGTGGGGGCGGCCATCTTTCCTGAGGTACATTCGACAGCATTCGACAGAGATGCTTTGCAGCAGCTTCATGGGCCATTCACACAATGGACAGCAGCTGACCCACTGACTTGTATGGGATGTTCTAGACCAGTGTTCCCCAACTCCAGTCCTCAGGGACCACCAGCAGGTCGTGTTTTCAGGATTTCCTCAGTATTGCACAGGTGATACAATTATTGTCAGTGCCTCACACATTGCCACAGGTGTTCTTACCATAGGATATCCTGAAAACATGACCTGTTGGTGGTCCCTGAGGACTGGAGTTGGGGACCCCTGCTCTAGACAATCACATCTTATACCTATAATGAATGGTGGATCCTGTGTTATCTTCATTGAGGTGTTTAACTTTCAGTGTAATCTTGCCTGTAAAGATAATAAAATAGCAGCTGCCAAGCTTTCTCTACGGATCAGAAAGGGACAGACAGTTGGGCTCTTTGCTCCATGTGAAAAATGCAGAATTTGGGGAATTTTAAAAAAAGTATAGATTGTGATTGAATTTTTAGAAAGAAAACATCAAAAATTCTTTAAAAATATGTTTAACACAAATAGAAAATTGGCTCCTGTCCACAGAATTAGAAATATGTTTCTGATTGGCTGTGAGTGCTAGGACCTCCGCTGATTCCAAAAACAGGGGAGGGGCTCTGAAGGTCCCTGCATGAACTGAACAGCAGTCACCCATGTGCATTGCAACTCCATTAATTTCAATGGGACTACTGGAGATAGCCAAGCACTTGAGCTCTGCATCTCTGGTGCTCACATTCATGTGGGATCGGTGGGGGTTTCAGTAGTTGGAGCCCCACAGATCTATTTTGGCACAACCCCTTTAATGACAGTGATATAAAGTCCACAAAAATAGTGAACAGAATAAAACATTCTACAGTCAGAAAATATACAACATTAGAAAAATGTTATATATTTCTCCATTTGGTTTTAATTAATAAAAAAAAAATTGATGATCTTGCCCTTTTATCCCCCTTAAGGACCAAATGCAGTAAATTTACAGCGCTTGGTCCTGAGATTTAATCTCGGCCAATAGTAGAAATAGGGCACAGGATTAAAGCCTCTTCTCCTGCAACCAAGCAGAAGCAGGTCGGGTCCTCAGCTGTCAAACACAGCAGAGAACCTGGAGGAGGAGGAGGAGGGAGAAGCAGTTCTTAACTGCTTCTGCCTTCTCCTTTCCTGTCTACATAGCACTCAATGAGCACTATGTACTAAAGAGCAACAGTGGAAGTATTGCTTCTACTATGCGAGCCGGCAGGCACGTGATCGCCGGAATCCCCTGTCACAGCAGAGCTGTAGGATCCTAGCGAACCCTGATCATCTCTGTTAGTGACTACTTTCACTACAGGGGGATGTTTTTCCTTGTAACTGGGGCTCCTATGAATGCTGCTTGTATGGATGCCCCAGTGGAAAAATGTGGTGTTTTATTTTTTCTTCACAATGTGAATGACCCGGACGTCATGGGAGACTGGGAGCAATGTTTAAAAAAAATTGTTAAAAAAATCTGTAAAAAAAAAATTACAGAACAAAATAAAAATATATACATTAAAAAGAAAAATTGCCCGCCGCCGCTAACTAAAACCGTCGTCATATGCGCCCTGTGAATGAAATGAGAAACCAGTTTTTTACTTTATTTTAGAGTAAATATACTAATCTTAAAAATAAACAACTATAAATTTAAAAAAATCATTTTTAGTCTTTCACCCTCAAAAAAACTAAAAAATGGGGTCGGGGGGCATACGTTTTTTCTATTTTTCCTATTGAAACATTATGCAATTTTTACACATGTGAAAACCGCCCTTGAAAAATCGCAAGTTCGGTAATGCGATGCGTTTTTCTTGCAAAACGCATGGCAGTCAGTTTAAAATCGCTGCTTTACAAATGTGATATCAGTCCATGTATCTGACTCGCTGTTTACGACACAACTACTCCTATTTCCCCCAAAATAAGACTGGGTCTTTTATTGACTTTTGTGCCAAAAGATTTAACTTTTTTACTTGTATAGCTGCCTGGATACTATTTAAATTGACTTTTTTGTGAACTGTAACTAGGGCATATTTTCTGGAGTAGGACTTATATTTCGAGCATCCTCAAAAATCTTGAAAATCAAGTTAGGCCTTATTGTCATTTTAACAGGGTATGTTGTATAGCAGTATTATTTTGAGAACTCATAGCAGTACTATCTTAGTAGTTTCTTCAGCAAGTACTTGCATGAAGAAGGAAAAAAAGTTCCTTAATTCTCTTCTTTCCGTGCCTTGTATACTTCATAAAATGCAAATTGCCCAGGATATAATTAGGATGTGGAGTATAGGTAAACATGTAAGTACATGGATCTGATTTCCATTAAAAGAAGGCACTTCTCTAAGAGACGCTGGGAAAATAGGCCATTTCACAATAAACTCAGTTATGATTCATGAGGCCCAACCCTTCTGCCTACATTTGCATCATTTCTGGATCAGCTCTGGCATAAGCTTTACTTCTGTCACATCATTCTGTAGGCCTCATGGAGCAAAACTTTCTCAAGAGAAAGGGGGCCTCGTTACCGATCGCAGCCGATCAGAGATCAACCTCTGGAAGAATAAAACACGGACTCTGATGGGTTGCTGTGGGGTGTGGGGGTGTGGGTGGAGGAGCTACATGTGTTATTTCTTTCATGTATGAATCTTACTGATATGGTCAAAAATGGAAAAGTAGATCATAGTCAACTGAAGAATTACAAGATAAAACGGACTTTATGATACATTATTGCATTTTTTAATGCCACCAGGTAATCTATTGTAAAGCGTAAAACATTCTGGGTTTGAATAGAAAAAACGCAGCAGTTACATAAGTTTTTGGCATTGTTTTTTTGGGGGTTCCATTTTTACGGTGTTTATTGATGGCATGTAACATACATTGAGGGTTAACATACATAAGATAGTACTGCTATGAGTTCTCAAAATAATACTGCTATACAACATACCCTGTTAAAATGACAATAAGCCCTAACTTGATTTTCAAGATTTTTGAGGATGCTCAAAATATAAGTCCTACTCCAGAAAATATGCCCTAGTTACAGTTCACAAAAAAGTCAATTTAAATTGTATCCAGGCAGCTATACAAGTAAAAAAGTTACAGTATCTACAGTACGTCAATGTGCCAATTCACACACCAGTTTTCTTATACAGACGCACAAATAAAACCCCAGCGCACATATTCTGATCCGATTTGCAGATGAGACTCCATGCATTCAAATCAATAGAGACACAAAAACCGGACAACGCAAAGATGCCACCTGTGTGCTGTCCTTATTTCGTGGATCCATTGCTAAGGAATGAAAAAAAAAAATGGACCTGTTCCAGGTTTTTTCCCAGAAGAGATGCAGAAGTAAAAAAAAAAACGACACAGGGGCCATATACTTATGGCATGCAGAACTGCACTTAGGTGACAAAAGTCCCGTTTTTGAAGACTCAACAAAGAGGATTTTTTTATACGGTTGTGGGCATTATTTTGTAAATCAGTGCGATTATAGCGAATATTACTAAATTTATCCTGTTTTGATGTTTCACTACTTTTAGGCCCAATGCCCACGGTTGGATTATGGCTGCGGAATTCATGGACAGACGCCTGCCAAGAATTCAGCAGCAATGTCTGACCATAGACCTGCTATCATGAAAGATTCTCCCGTGCCCTCGGGCAGAAATCAGCTGTGATATGGGCCTGAGACCTTAGGGTATGCTCAGACCTCAGGAAGTAAATCCACACCAAAATCCGCATGTGACTCTTGTTACAGATTTTGGTGTGGATTTTTGTACAGATTTCACTCATTGCAATGAATGACATCCGCTGTGAACATTTGTTGCTTTTCTGTGACAAGTAGAGCATGGCTACTTTTCCAATGTAAGGCTGCCTGTCCACGGGTGTTGGGGTATCCCGCAGCGGATGTCACCCCTTTCCTCTCCCTCCCTCTCACAGGCTCACCTCTGCTCTCCTCCCCGCTTGCTCTTTGCAATGGGAGGGGGAAAGGCAGGGGCAGAGCTAAGCGACGCCCCATCCCACCTCCTCCCATTGCTGGCTGCGGACAAGGGGAGGGGGTGGATCCAAACTGCTAAACTCCCTCTGGCCGCTGTCATGGGAGCCCATGCAGTGGCCAGCATATTCCAGCCCAAAAGATAGTTCCAGGACTATCTTTTGGGCCCGACGTAAAAACACCCGACGCTATATTGGCCGGCCGGCCGCTTTTACGTCACGAGAATACGGTTATGTGATCTGATGCATTGGAATCCAATGCATCAGATCACAGCGTACATCAGCCGGCCGTGAAAACGGCGGGCCGATATACGCTTGTGGGAAAGAAGCCTTGAGGGGTTTGACGGGATGACGGAGGGATCCCTCTCCTTCTGACTAACTGTTTAGAGACCACAATCAATTTAGACCTTAGGGTCCTGTTACATGGGACGATTAAGTACTTAGGCACCCAACAGTCATCCCAATGATTATTGCTCCTGTGCCTTCTCACAGGAGCGATGTTTGCTCAGTGAAAGGAGGCGAAGCGTGCCAGAGATCTCTTCCAGCCACCTGCCTCCTCCATTCACAGTAAATAGGCAGTTGTTCGTAGATGAATGGCTACCTGTGGTGGGGGTCCGGTGTTCAGGATCCCTGACGATCAGTGATTGTGGCTCAGTGGTTAGCACTGTTGCCTTGCAATTCTGAGGTCCTAGGGTCAAATCTCATCAAGGGCATCATCAGCTTAAAAAAAACAAAACCTCCATACATCCATCACTCTTGGTCCGATTTGAACCTACAACTCCAGCACTGCAAGGCGGCAGTGATCACAATTGAGCCACCATGCTTGTTCTTTAATTGCTAGATGAATAGAAGAAGAAATACAAAGAGACCATAAAAAGCCAATACAGACATCGCCCTTGGTCAGACGTGAACCTACAACTGCAGCATGTGCTAATGAGTGAGTCAACATGCTTGAGAAGAATAAACACAATGAGAACATGCAGCCTCCATCCAGATGTTCTCCACAGTCAGATGTGAACCTAGAACCCTGATGATACAAGGCATTACTGCCCGCACTGCTGGAGTTGTAGGTTCAAATCTGACCAAGGCTTGCTACACACAGGGGTAAGAATAATATCGGGCTGTGAAACTCAGGCCAATATCGCGCTCATCAATGTGCGAATTAGCTGCGAACGCAGGGCATTTAAAAAAACTTAAAGTAGAGTAGCGATCGGCACTTGATTCAATGAGAAACGTTGAATTGCACGCCATGCGATGTGCTTTCTGGGCCCATTGAAAACAATGGTTGATGCGTTCTGAGAAAACGCTCAAAGATAGGACATTCCGCAATTTTTCCCCCCGCATCACGATGTGAGGAAAAGTACTCATCTATATGATCCCCTTCAAAAGAATGTGGTTCATATTCGGGTGTCTCGTAACGCACAAATCTTGTGTGATTTTCACGACCGTGTGAAAGTAGCCCTAGGCTGATGGCTGTATGGAGTTTTTCAAAAATGATGTTGCTTTTGATGATATTTGACCCTAAGATCTCAACACTGCAAGGCAACCGTGCTAACCACTGAGCCACTATCGTAAGGCCGGCTTCACACGGCCGTGACGGGCTCCGCCGCGGAATCCCGCAGCGGAGCCCGTCACGGCGCCCCTTCCCCCAGAGACCCCAATACTTACCTCCGGATCCGGTGCCCTACGTCCCGCATGACGCTTCGGCACGCATGCGCAATAGAGCGCGTGACGCGCCGCAGCGTCATGTGGCGAGCTGGCCGCGTCATATGACACGCCCACAGCGTCACATGACGTGCCGGCCACGTCATATGACGCGGCTGTCGGCAGGTGGGGAAGCAGTTTCACGCTATCTTCCACTGTGCTACAGCGGAAGATAGCGTGATGGACGGCTTCCATTGACTGCAATGGAAGCTGGCCGCGCGTACACCCGCGGCAAATGGAGCATGCCGCGGGTGAGAACGGGTGGTTTTACGGTGTTGAATTTCGCGGTGGAATTCCGCACCATAAGCATTGAGCTATTAGGTTCAATAGAACCTAATAGCAGCGGGCAACGCAGCGGATAATACGCGGCGGAAATCCGCCCGTGGGAAGGAGCCCTTAAAGAACCCCCACAACAATGGAAAAAACTGGAAAGGAAAAACTGATTGTTTTTTAAGGTCCATCTCTCTTCTGAGTACAATGCAATAACAAAGGAATCCACCGGTATTCCATTTCCGAAACTGGAAACAAAAGCTCCGCAGTCTGCACTTTTCATCCAGTGTAAAAAAAAAAAAAAAAAACTAAATGGAGACAGATAATACAGAAAATGGCTTCAAACTAAAGACTTTCTGCTTCAGTGTGTTACTATGGCCTGTAAAGTGGAAACGTTTTCTTTCCGTTTTGCTGTTCCCAGGACGGATCAGCAAAATGAAAAGCAAAACGCTAGTCGTGCAACATTGTAGCTAGAGATGAGCGAGTATACTCGCTAAAGGCAATTGCTCTAGCGAGCATTGCCCTTAGCGAGTACCTGCCCGCTCGAGACTGAAGGTTCGGGTGCCGGCACAGGGGATCGGTGAGTAGTGGCAGTCAGCAGGAGGGAGCAGGAGAGAGAGAGGGAGAGAGAGATCTCCCCTCTCTCCCCCGCAGCTCCCTGCCCACCACCGGCACCCGAACCTTTTGTCTTGAGCGGGCAGGTAGTCGCTAAGGGCAATGCTCGCTCGAGTAATTGCCTTTAGCGAGTATGCTCGCTCATCTCTAATTGTAGCACATTTGTCTCAAACACTGATCAGATGAATGAATGGATTTGAAAATTCTCTTCTCCATTTATCTTCCCGAATACGGATTTGTATGCAAATACAGATAGATTTTAGCATCCGAGTGCAGTCCGCATCCTAGACATTAGATTTGTATACAGGAAAACTAACATTTGCGAGTCTGACAGGGAGAGGCACAGGAAATTAAAAGAGGAAGTGCAAGTGAGTGTTTTGTGGTATACAGAGATAAACAGGATTGACCAATTCAATAAATTCGTTGTAATTCATCTTAATTGAAATTCAGGTTCTGGCCTTTAATCATCATGTCTGTCTTCTCTCTGACGACCCTGAATAGCACATTGGTCATTTTTTCAAAGCACAAAAGGAGTATTGATCCCTATAGCTGCAGGCACAGCGCCTCATATATAATTACTGGGATTTCTCCATTTAACTAAGGATTGCCGCATTTTCATTAGAAGTTTGCTCATCATATAATTGTGGCTCACCTCTAATTTGTGGTGTTTGTCATGTCAGCTTAATATGCTGCATCGCACCTTTGTGCTGTAATTAATATTAAAGGGAACTTGTCACATTGTCTGTTCTGTGGGCAGCATGATGTAGAGCAGGAGGAGCTGAGCAGATCGCTATTAAATTTTGTTGGAACAGATTCCGTATAACTTGATCTAAACCTCTGATCAGTCTGGGCTTAGGGGTCCTATCAGTCATTGATAGCTATCCCTGTATGCACACTTATACAAGGAAAGCAATGCTCTTGTTTATCTATTGTTCATGTATCAAGTAGATGTGTTGCATGCTAGGCTCGTCTGCACCACTGATGCATGTAATTCTACTGAGGGAGAGCTCTGGATGTGATTATGCCGAAGGGGGAGAGCTCTGGATGTGATTATGCCGGAGGGGGAGAGCTCTGGATGTGATTATGCCGGAGGGGGAGAGCTCTGGATGTGATTATGCCGGAGGGGGAGAGCTCTGGATGTGATTATGCCGGAGGGGGAGAGCTCTGGATGTGATTATGCCGGAGGGGGAGAGCTCTGGATGTGATTATGCCGGAGGGGGAGAGCTCTGGATGTGATTATGCCGGAGGGGGAGAGCTCTGGATGTGATTATGCCGGAGGGGGAGAGCTCTGGATGTGATTATGCCGGAGGGGGAGAGCTCTGGATGTGATTATGCCGGAGGGGGAGAGCTCTGGATGTGATTATGCCGGAGGGGGAGAGCTCTGGATGTGATTATGCCGGAGGGGGAGAGCTCTGGATGTGATTATGCCGGAGGGGGAGAGCTCTGGATGTGATTATGCCGGAGGGGGAGAGCTCTGGATGTGATTATGCCGGAGGGGGAGAGCTCTGGATGTGATTATGCCGGAGGGGGAGAGCTCTGGATGTGATTATGCCGGAGGGGGAGAGCTCTGGATGTGATTATGCCGGAGGGGGAGAGCTCTGGATGTGATTATGCCGGAGGGGGAGAGCTCTGGATGTGATTATGCCGGAGGGGGAGAGCTCTGGATGTGATTATGCCGGAGGGGGAGAGCTCTGGATGTGATTATGCCGGAGGGGGAGAGCTCTGGATGTGATTATGCCGGAGGGGGAGAGCTCTGGATGTGATTATGCCGGAGGGGGAGAGCTCTGGATGTGATTATGCCGGAGGGGGAGAGCTCTGGATGTGATTATGCCGGAGGGGGAGAGCTCTGGATGTGATTATGCCGGAGGGGGAGAGCTCTGGATGTGATTATGCCGGAGGGGGAGAGCTCTGGATGTGATTATGCCGGAGGGGGAGAGCTCTGGATGTGATTATGCCGGAGGGGGAGAGCTCTGCATGTGATTATGCCGGAGGGGGAGAGCTCTGCATGTGATTATGCCGGAGGGGGAGAGCTCTGCATGTGATTATGCCGGAGGGGGAGAGCTCTGCATGTGATTATGCCGGAGGGGGAGAGCTCTGCATGTGATTATGCCGGAGGGGGAGAGCTCTGCATGTGATTATGCCGGAGGGGGAGAGCTCTGCATGTGATTATGCCGGAGGGGGAGAGCTCTGGATGTGATTATGCCGGAGGGGGAGAGCTCTGGATGTGATTATGCCGGAGGGGGAGAGCTCTGGATGTGATTATGCCGGAGGGGGAGAGCTCTGGATGTGATTATGCCGGAGGGGGAGAGCTCTGGATGTGATTATGCCGGAGGGGGAGAGCTCTGGATGTGATTATGCCGGAGGGGGAGAGCTCTGGATGTGATTATGCCGGAGGGGGAGAGCTCTGGATGTGATTATGCCGGAGGGGGAGAGCTCTGCATGTGATTCTACTGCAGGCGAGGTGGAGGCTCTGGATGTGATTCTACTTAATTTTGGCGACTAGAAATTCTTTTTGGCTACTAATTTTTTCCGTTTAGGAGCCACAGTCTGATTTTATATTTTTTTGTCTGGAGCGCTGTTTTAGCACATACCTCATTTTGTGACACTGATTTATGAAGATGTTTACCCTTAGGTTGCACAGCTATAGGAGGCCTTGTTTTTTTGGGGGAAGAATTGTATTTTTTAGTGGAACCATTTAACCTAATGATGGGAAAACGTTTATAAAATTTCTAGGCTGTGAGAAATGGAAAAAATGTGATTGTACAGATTTTTTTCTGTGTTTTGCATTTACTGCGTTCAGGGTGCAGTAAAAACATGTTATCTTGATTCTGTGGGTCAGTACAGCAATACAAAATGTACATTTTTTTATGTAGTACTAGCTTACCCATCGCACGTTGCTGCGAAGACAGACATACATACATTCGTTTTTATATATATAGATAACAACCAATCACAGTGCAGCTTTCATGTTACCTCTGCGGTATAATATATAACAACCAATCGCAGCGCAGCTTTCATGTAACCTCAGCAGTATAATATATAACAACCAATCACAGCACAGCTTTCATGTTGTCTCAGCAGTATAATATATAGCAACCAATCACAGTACAGCTTTCATGTTACCTCAGCAGTATAAGAAATAGCAACCAATCACAGCACAGTTTTCATTTTACCTCAGCATTCTCAATATCCAGCAATTGTCAAGCAAAACGTTCGACGGATGCATCATTTTGTAGTTGAACATGCTTGCTCGTAATGCCTTTTGCTTTCGTGCTTGAGATGGAAATCAAAGGATCTTCGTCTGGGGGGCATAACTGTCGACGACGCTCGCACGCGCGCCACCTATCGTAGGATAGTTGTACTATGCCAGTAATCTCCCAGGAGTGTACTCAACAACTTCCCAAAGTTTCATGGCGATTGGATGAATGGTGTAGTAATGCATAAAGGACAGACAGACAGACAGACATTCATTTATCTATATATAGATGACATCAGGAAGTGAGAGAATTAGATTCCGTACGTAAAATTTGGACGCTAATTCTTTTGCGCTTAGAATTGAATAATCGAGTTGGGACCTATTAACTTTTCCTATTTATGACAATCAATGCTCGTGCCAAATTTCAAGTTTCTATGACATCGCAAAGTGAGAAAATTAGATTCCGTACGTAAAATTTGGACGCTAATTCTTTGGCGCTTAGAATTGAATAATCGAGTTGGGACCCATTAGCTTTTCCAATTAATGACATAATCAATGCTCGTGCCAAGTTTCAAGTTTTTATGACATTGGAAAGTGAGAGAATTAGATTCTGTACGTAAAATTTGGACGCTAATTCTTTTGCGCTTAGAATTGAATAATCGAGTTAGGACCCATTAGCTTTTTTTATTTATGACATAATCAATGCTCGTGCCAAATTTCATGTTTCTACGACAACGGGAAGTGAGAGAATTGGTGGCAATGATGGAAATCGAACGATCTACGTGGGGCGGGTAACTGTCGATGCTCGCACGCGCGCCATTTATCGTAGGATATTTGTACTATGCCTATAATCTTCCCAGGAGTGTACTCAACAACTTCCCAAAGTTTCATGGCGATCAGATGAATGGTGTAGTAGCGCATAAAGGACAAACAGACAGACAGACACACACGCATACATTCAATTTTATATATATAGATGACTTTAAAAAAAATCTTTCTCTCACCATTTTTGACCCCCATAACGGTTTAAAATATTTTTGTCGATTGTGTTGTGTGAGGGTTTTTTTTGCGTAGTGAGTGACCTGTAGTTTTGTGTATATTTTTTTTCTGACAGCGTTCACCGTGCGGGATTGATAATGTGATATTTTAATAATTTGGATTTTTGTGGATGCAACGATACCACATTTTTATTTATTTATTTTTTTGATGGGACAACTGTGAAAACTAGTAACTTACTTACTACTGTTTATTATTTCTAATATTGACTTTTTAAAATTTATTTTTACATCTTGTTTTTAGTCCCCGCAGGAAACTTTAACTTGTGATTGAATACTTTCTCATACAATATAATGCAATACTTAGTATTGCATTATACTGTGTTCTGACAGGGAGTCTTTCAAGATGTGCCACAGACACGCCTTAATAGGCAACCATTCATGGCAGCCCTGTGGACCTTCAGAAGCCACCAGGATGCCATTCTAAGTGTATGGTACCCACCTGATTTGCATTGTGAAAACGCCGTTCGAGACCCCTGAAATCTGATTGGGGCATTTGAATGCCTTTGTCAGAATTGACAGAGGCATTTAAAGGGTTAACAGCTATGATAAGCATTCACCACTGTTACCAGCAGGTTTCAGCTGTGAAAGATGTCTGACACCCACCATGCACATAGTGGTCTCCGCTCCCGAGCCCACATCATACACAAACATCCAATATGCACGGTGCACATAGGGAAGGTGTTAAAGGGACTGTCCAGGGAAGTCCAATATTTACCCAGTGCAGTGGTGCCAGAATATCCATTTTTGGCCCAGTTCTGACACGAGGTCACATGGTATGCCTGAGAGGTTATTGCTGGGGCTTGATAACTGGCTCATTTCAATAACTAAGTTAGCCGCCTTCTTTGTCATGGCCGAGACAGAAAAATAAGCGGTTCTAACGTCACTCTGTGATGGGGTTACCCTAAATGGTATTGTCAGTAGGAGGATTCCTTTCAGAACCGATGGAAGTGTTTGTTATACGGAATTACAGAGGTGTGGTGACTTTTTTGCTGCCAGTTTAAAACTCTGGTGAGCCAATTCATACAGAGAGAGATCGTTTCCGTGATAATTTAGTGACTTGAAATAAAAAGCACTTTTACAAGGAGGAATTTTGGCAGCCGTATAAACATCCATGTGTTTCCTTAACCCTTTGATCACAGCCAATGAACCTTTTTTTTTTTTTTTGTTAAAAAGGCTATTGAAGTTGTGGGTGAGGATCTGGCCATCAGTGAAAGCCGGAGACCCTATAGAGAGCAAGAAAGGGTGGATTTACACGGGATAATCATTGTTCAAATAGTCACCGGAGATAGTCGCTATAGCGAGTTGTTGACCAACAAATGACTGTCGTTCCCGTGCTTTTACACAGAGCAACTGCTGTTCACCTGTCTTTCATGGTCGTTGAAGCGCATACCTCCCTGCAAAGTTTTATTGGCTGGTCATTGTAAGACATGACATGATAATTAAAAGTTTGTTCTAGAATTACAAGTTATCCCCTATCCACTGGATAGAGAATAAGTTTCTGATCGGTGAGGGTCTCACTGCTGGGCTTCCCCCATCCGTGCTGATCTCAAGAATGGGAGACCCATGTCCCCATTACATCAGGGTTGCTTCACGCCCTACAGTGACATCGAAAAGAATGGAGCACTGGTTGAGTTTGTGCAGTTGGGGTTCCATTCATTTCAATGGGGTTGATGAAAATATCCAAGCACTTGACACTCTTGTGTCAACTGTTATCTTGGCAGTTGCATTGCAGATGAATGGAGTGAATGATTGGTCTTCGATTATTGATCATTAAGGATCCACCACTCCGGATCCCTCCGATAAGCTAATTGAAGTGATAGTGACGTCCATCCATATAAATCGGAAATCTGGAGCAAGACTCTATATTCTGCTATAGCCTCCATCACCATCCTCACTGCCAGCCTTAAGGCTCTCTTTCTATGCCCACCCCCAATACACTCCATACACATTAGCCCCACCCTGCTCTCCTGGCCCATGCACAGCTCCCACGCACTCCTCACCTTCCTCAAATACCTCCACCACCCTCATACTGCCAAGAAACACCATAGCCACCCTCAGAAATGCCCCAATCACTTGCTCACCCTTGCTACCCTACTGCTTCTGGCTGTGGGGGACTTCTACATAAAACCTGGCCCACCCCGTACTGCTCCTTACCAAAATCTCTCCTCTGTTTATCAAAACACCCCCTAGCCCAACCATTAGCCCACAGACTTCATCCACTTCAAATTTATGCTCAAAACTTACAACCTCGCGCTCCACCATGCCAAACAAACTTACTTCACCTCCCTCATCTTCTCACTATCCCACAACCCCAAACGACTTTTTGATACATTCCACTCCCTCCTCAGCCGTGAAGAACAGACAATCTGAGTGCTGGAGTGCTAGCCGCCCATTTCAAAGATAAAATGGAAAACACCCAAAAAGAAATCGCCCCGCACTGCACGACTAGCCCCGATCCTGGTCTCTTCAGCACTGCATCCATCACTCACCCACTATATATACTAGAACTAACGACAGAGGAAGAAGTTACTGCCATTCGCAGCTGCAGGCTGAAATACTTTTACCATTTAAATGGTTTTCTTAAGGCAAATGCTGTTGATCACCTATCCTCAGGGTAGCTCATCAATAGTTGATCGGCTGCTGTCCACTTCTCACCCGCTGTGAGCGCCACAACACACAGGGTACAGAGTGGAAACGCATCTCTGTTCCCTCTGTGTAGTGGCTGGTTTTCATTGCAATTACTAACGGTGGGCACTAGACAGCAATCTTCTGCCCAGTATTCTTTGTATTGTGGCACTGACAACGAGTGCCTGATCAGCTGATCGGCTGGGGTTGCGCGCGGTGGACCCCAGCTGATCAACAGCAGTATCGCTGATCTGTGCGATATTGCTGCAGTTTCTTGCAGTGATACTGTGATTTTGTAGCGCTACAAGGGCACGCAGCTTTGTACCACCACATGTAAGGATTTTCGGGGCGGGGAGGTGAAGCTTGAAATATAAGCCCTACCCAAAAAATAAGCCCAAGCTGCAGAAATAAATGTAAAAAAAGTTTACATCTCCTTAGTAGCTCTGTCCGGTGCTCCGCTGTAGCTTTTCCATGGGTCCCCGACACGGTTTCTCTTCTTCATGTCTTGTGGCCGGGGATTGAAAAATCCCCTCCTCGTGGAAGCGCTGGCTGTGATTGTTTGACGCTTAGCCAATCAGAGCCAACGCTCGATGAATGGCTGTGATTGGTTCACAGAGCACTGGCTGTGATTGGCTAAGCATCAGCCAATCAGAGGCAGCACTTCCAGGAGGCAGGGATTTATCAATCCCCAGCCAGAAGAGATGGAGAGTAGTGCCGGGAACTAGGAAGAAGATGCGGCTGGGCTGACAGCGCTTCTAAGGTGATGTATACTTTTTTTTTTTCTTGCAGCTAGGGCTTAGTTTAGGGTTTGACAGTAGGATTTCCTCTTGTCAAAGTTGCATCGCACTGCACGAATATCGCGTTTTCGTGCGATGCAACAGAAAGGAAAGCTCCATAGGGAAACATGGGCTACAAAACCTCACGGGTCGCGGGCATATTTTTGTCCGAATGTTGCATGCTACAAAACATCGCACATGTAAAGTAACCCATAGTAAAGCATGGGCTTCACAAATACATGGGATTTGTAGCAACGCGAAAAAATCGTGCTACTTCGTCGCCCGTGTAAATGAGGTCCTATGGTTGCCCTAGCTTGAAATGGGCACAAAGTTCATTTTCTGCTTAAGATAAGTCTTAAGCAGAAAGTCATGCGCTCCTGTAGCCACCTACGGCCGTAGTCCTCTAGTGGCCCTTCCATCTGTGCAGGTTCAGCAGTCGGGTTGTATTGCTTCTTTGCACTAACAATGGGCAGTAACGATGGTGATTGTTAATGCCGCAGCGCTCCTTATCAAAGTCAATGGGGAAAACAAGACAACAATGCCATAAAACTGCCACCTTTAGGGCATGCCGAGCTTTTGAAAAAATGGCCTGAAAGTAGAATGGTTTTCAGCCTCACTTGTGACTGAGAGTTCATGAAATCCCACTGTGCAACCTGTGGCGATGGAGGCAGTGGTGCCACAGCGGTCAGTCCAGCGTGTGTGAATATAGCCTGACTCCAGTTGTCACATTGACAAATCTTCCTCAACATGATGCATTTCATCTCTATGTCTTTCTGTACATACATAACGATGTATATGGCAAGCACAGCTATCTAATATAGAGGTTAAATATATTCGAGTAACGTGACAGGAAACGCTAATCTCTACCTCAACAGGAAATCTTAACGTAGAGCTCCTTTTTGAGACCATAAACTTAAATATCACACTCCTAGATTTCTTACTTGAAGACTTAGTTTCTTCATATATAAATAACCTTATTCATACTAGGGCTATAACCTAGTGGGGTGCTATTGCACACCCCAAAAGAGTACCTAGAGTTACATGGTACAATTCTGGCTAGTGGCCGCCCCTATTGAAATCAATGTTAGCTGCCTATATCCAGTGCTCCACCCTATTGTCATTTTCAGCTGGATGCCAGCCACCATATACAGCCCACCCTACCACCTAAATGATGGTTCTGTTTGCTCTGCCCATAGCTTCAAATTGTTTTTATAGGTATCTAATCGATATGCAGGGTTCAAATCAGATTCTTAGCTGTCGGGTCATGTTATTCCTCAAATTACCAGTTTCTTCTAGAAAAATATGGAGGCGGAGCACCATTTGTAATCTTGTATTTACTCATTCTCTTCTACATTTGGAGGAATTCTCTATGCTTCTCTATTTTGCTTCCTCCTTTTCTTTTAGTAATGGTTGTCATTATTGAAACATTCCTTGGTTCAGCACTTCCTGGGTTAACCACATGTAAGCACTAAAGTGAATGGGAGCTTGGCCTGCAATACCAAGTCTGCCCACTGCAGTGAGAATAGCGCTGTCTGCTGCCTGCAGAAATCAGCTCAGTGGACAAGCACAAAGGCCCAGCATACAGCTGAGTGGCGGGAGTCTCAGGCGGCTGACACTCGCTGGTCTACTGTGGTCTATGCTAAGGATGGGCCATCAAAAGTTTGCAACTCGAGAAACCCTTTAGGAGTATGTCCACATTGGACGGATATGCTTTTGGTGTGGCTTTTGTAATGCCAAATCTCTGTCAAACTGCAGCATTTCTGCTATAAAATCTTTTTCTGCAGTTTTTTGCCACTGCAGATGTTCCACCTTCCTATATGGCCATACTTAAGAGTTGTCTTGTCAAGGCAACCACTTTTTATTAGCCCTGTTCAGCATATGGATATTACAGAGCAAGCTCCTCTTCTCAGAACCCACTTACTTTAGCATAAAATGGGTTTATCTCTGGCAACCTATATTCTTTTGCACGTTATGTGATACTGCATTAGTGCCATTCTTCTGCGTTTGACATGCCATGAGCCTCCATGTACTGATAACTAGTATTATGGGCCAGTAGAGCCTATAAGGAAGGTTTCAAAATGTTGCTTTCCCCTATGTACAGTGAGGGAAGTAGTGGTCTAAAGTGGTGGCCTCATCACAATTGGAGAAGTTTTAGTCATGGCATCATCGATACCACGACTACAGATGTAATCGCACTAGCAGATATTTCTTTAGTCATTGTTAAGGCTGTATTTGCCTTTTTTATTCTATTTACGAGTGTTCAAGTTGAGGGGTTCCATGTTGGTCTATATCTACAGCACATTCGTTCTAGTCATGAAGCCAGGCATACATATTCAATCATTGTGGTCAAAACCAAATCCATTAATATTGGTGAGGGGACCAAGATAGGAGTATGGGTCTCTCAGGGAGGATTCAGACGAGCGTAGACATAACTACGCTCACCGATATGGAGCATAGCTGCATCTGAATGAAGGGAATTTCTTCCCCTTATCCGGTTTTTCAAATTCTGCACCAGAACATGTGGGAAAGATAAGGCAGGTCCTACAATTCATGGCCAAGAAAAGACCTAGTGAAAACAAAACCACTAGAATCCTATTGAAATCAGTGGTTTGGTCTTGTCTCGTGATAATCACGGGAGAAAACCATGATGTTCTGAATCCGCCCTTAAAGCGTACTTAAAGCTACAAAAACAATTGTAATCACTTCTTTGGCAGATTTTAAAGGAAACCCATCATCAGGTTGTCCCCGACTAAACCACTGCCACTGGGTTCTCAGACTATAAACCACTTTTGAAAATTTATATCTGTTGCTGCTGAGTAGTTCCTGACTATATAACAATCCATGTACACGAGAGCTGTGAGCTGAATTCATCCTTCACCCCCTTTTTTTGACTGACGTGGATGATGTTCCCTATGTCGCCCACAAGCCGCTCGTCATCTCTGGACATCGGGAGTGGCACATGCACAGGGGAAATCTGGTCCCTATTCCCACAAAGGGCAAAATAAACTGCACATGCGCTACTACTGCTGTCCAAAGACTACAAGCAGCTTCTGGCTAACGTGAAGGACATCATCCACATCAGGGGCCAACTAAGGATCAGTTTAGCTTGCAGCTCTCATTGTCTGGAAACCCAACCAGACTGTTGAGAGCTAATTATACAACTCAGGACTTCTAAGCTACTTTTATCAGAAGTATTCAGGACTTCTCGGCAACTTTTAGAAAGGTGTTTTACATACTCAAAACCTGGTCGGTTTTGTTAGGGGAAACTTGGTGATGCGTTCCTTTTAAGTGCAGTCTGAAAAGTTGTGTCTAACCTGTATGGCGCTCCATGCATGCATGAGTGCATAGGCTCTATTATGTGTGATGTCGGAGTTTTGTGATCTGAGCCAATCTGATGTCTCTCCCTTGCGGCTCTTCCCTCCCCTCTCACAGCATGCAGTCCCACACACTAAGAAAGAGCTGCTGCTGCAGCCATCCCCTCCTTCCTTCCACCTTGTCTGACATTTACTGTTTTACCTTAAATTTTTGGATGAATACGGATGTTTCTGAACTTTTACATAGAGCCTGCAGGTAGAGAATAGAGAATTATGGACTATGGGAAGGTGAGGAAGGTTTCAGTTTTCCCTTTTAAGGCATATGGCAAAGTCTCGTGTACTATTGATTTAAAGAAATAGGACACATGGACAGTGACTGTCCTCATGTAATAACCCCTTTAATAACCTTATTTTATCACTTCTATTACCAAGTGGACTATTATGTAAGTTACTTTGTTCTAACATTCTTTCCGTCTGTAGCGGTTTCCTGGAATGTCCTCACTTTTGGACTAAATATATAATGAGGAAGCTGCGTACGATAGCAGCAACCTCGTGTTTTTACAAAGATCTCAATTTTTTTGTTTCAAAATGGCAACACTGTTGAGAATGACAGCGTTTGGCTGAGAGCTGGTAATTATTGATTGCGTATAGGAACAGACTGACTTTTATCACCTTGCACATGGGGGGGGGGGGGGCAATTTAGTTAGATGGGCCAATGTTTACTGTAGAGTTGCTTATTGGTTCTCCCCAAACGGAGGAAAAATATATTTTTCTTCCTTTTAAGAGAGGAGCTTATTTGAATACTTTTTTTTCCCAAGGAGCATTGCATGAAAATAAGCCTTGCTATACCTGTTGTGTCTCTTCATTGAGAAGCTGTATTCTCCTGAACTCTACAGTTGCAGAAGAAAGCTGTTGGCCTAATGGGTTTATGGCCAGCTTTAGTAGTCTGTATTCGGCTAGTAGACCAGTTCATACAAATTAGTAGCAAAAACTGTAACTGTAAAAACGTATTAACCAACAAGAGACTTCGCTTTGTAGGATTGTTAGAGCATAAACTATCACAATACTAAACCTCTTTGTACACTAATTGGCCAAAAATAATGTGCTAAGAAGGAGTTGTTGGAAGTGAAGCGCTCAGCATGAGGCCTCCAAACTGGAACTGGATTGTTGTCAACTCCCATACAGAACCTGGAATCCTTGCTAAAGATGATACGGTTCCAGTCCATAGTAGTCCAGGTTTTTTATTCACGACACCACTACAAATAAAGTCAATGGTATTGGCGTGTTAATGGTAGGACAAGTAATGGACGCTGGGACACCAAATTTCCTCCTTGTTGTGGTTGTTAGCCGTTTAGTCGTTTATGACCCTCGGCATTTCCTCCTAAGCACCTACAAATGCTACCAGCAGAATAAGGTTCTGTAATGACGGTGCCACTTGTGTCTGGATGGTAGACAATGAAACAGTTGGATCGGTTTGTGCTTATTGGCAGATGAAACGATCCTTTCTACTGGTGGTCTGTCTGTGCCAACTGGAGTCTGTTCGACAAATGTGCGTGCCCTCGCGTAATCGCTGTTCCCAACACCACCTAACAGCTTGATGAGAATGGCCTAGATAGTGTGCGTTCTGTTGAAACAACCATCCTACCCCTCTCAAAGTCTGGTAATTGGGCAAAATGTCTTGAATTGCGTCATAGCGGCATGTCTAGTGGTCAATGACCTCTCAACAAGAGGTGACCTACACAAAAGTAGCCCCTGAAAGCCTTTGTATAGGGCTACGGACAGCACCTTTATGACCTCTGTTGACAAGACCGACCCAGTGTCTAGTCATACCACAACTGTAATCCTTTACATATCTGCCTGAGATATAACTGTATGTCGAGTTTTGTAGCAATCGGGCATTTTTATCTGGGTGCATTTTTTTCTTTACCAGTAAGTATATTTCATTCTACTGCTTTCAGGTTATCTTGGTCCACACCCTGAGTATCAGCCACTAAGGGCAAACATTATATTGGCGTAAGGATTCTTACCCAGTTTTCCACCAACCCTGTAGAGCATATACAGGTATAGGATCTGTATGTGGAGCCTCTGGCGCAGGAGTGAATAAAGCCTAACACAGCAAAACCCAAGTTTGCTGCAGCTTTGTGTATTTACGGTTTAAGTTTGCTATCTCTGTAGATCTAAAAGAATTAGGCGCTGTTCACATCTGCTTTTGGGATTCCGGTAAGGCTGGGCGATTAATCAAATGAATTAGAACAATTTGCCCTTTATCGGCCTCATGATTCTGTTTTTAAACTGAATCGTTCAATTAAATTTTAAGGCCGGGTGGCTACTGTATCAGCTGTGCTCCTGTGGTATTCTGCAGGGCCAGAATCCCCAGTGGCATCTTCAAGTCCCCCTGAGGGACAAAAAAACATTAAAAAAAATGTGAAGTTTAATAAAATATAAAACAATAAGAAAAACAGTTGCCCGCAGAGCAATTTTTTAAATGGAAAATATTATGTCAGTTGTCCCGCACGGCGAAAAAAAAAAATGCTAGAATTTTTCATTCACAGCCCCCCTAAAAAAAAGCCCGCAATAAAAAGCAATCAAAAAGTCACGCGTACCCGAAAATGTTAACAATGGAAACTACAACTTGTCTCGCAATAAACAAAATCTGATTCAACAAAAAATTTTAATGTTATGGGCCGTAGGATGCAGCGAAGCGAATACCATTAGTTTTTCAAGTGGTTTTATTGTGCAAAAGTAGTAACAAAGGAGAAAAATCCTGCAGATTTTGATATCGCAATAATGAATAGCAATATAAAGGCAACATGTAATTTATACTGTAGAGTGAACATCATAAAAAAGGGATAATTTAGGGGGAGGGGTTTTAGGTGTGTGTGTGGGGTGGGGGGGGGGGGGGTCCCATCCTCCGAAGACAAATTTAATAGAAGTTAAACAATACATTATTTGTATCCCAAAGTGGTGCTATTCACAATTGCAACTCATCCTGCAAAACACAAATCATCATATATGTTAAGAGGAGACTTGCGGTTGCCAGAGGGGGCCATTGTGGTGTCGCCCGGGGTCCGGGCTGGGGTCAGGCGTGGGGTCCGCGGCGCTGCTGGGCGGGGCCTCTGCGGTAGGGCTCTGAGTTTCCCTGTTAGGGGGCACGGCCAGAGGAGGGCCAGTCTATATGAATTACCGACCAGCGTGTCACTAAGTCCCGTCCCGACCTAGGCGGGGCTTTTGGTATTTAGCTCCACAGACACTGTCAGTCCCTGCCAGTGTTTGCTTGTTCTCCAGCTAACACCCGCTCAGGTTTCTCTCCAGTCTGCTGACCCGGTTTTGCTCTGACTTGGATTTAGTCTGTTCCTTGTTTGTTCTTTGTTTGTTACTTGGCGCTCTAGTCCTCTGTTATTGGTATATTTTGTCTCTCTGGTTAGTTGGTCTCTCCTGTCCTTGTCCTGGGGTCCCTATCAGTGCAGAGTATGGACCACCACCCAGTTGTCGCCCTGGGGTTTAACCCAGGGGGGCAAGTAGGTAGGGACAGGGGAGAGGGTTGGTTGTAGGGGCTTCCAGTCTTCCATTCCAAACCCACCCTGACATTATAGCTATATTTTCGGTTCATCTAGCAAAAAAAAAAAAAAGTTGAGATTAAAATCAAAATTCATCCATAAGGTTAAAAAATCTAGATTTTAATTTTTCTTTTCATTTCTTTTTCGTTTCCGGTTCTAGTTTAAACTGCAATGTTTCTTATTGTTTTTCTGCCCCTATGACACAACAGAAGAATGGAAGCCCCAAGCCCAGATGTGAACAGAGCCTTATTTTACTGACTTTTATGCATGATCTAATTTTTTTTTTTATTTCATAGTTTTAGATTTCCTGCATAACTTACCATTCGTGTGAAAGGGAGTATCTGAGGAATGACCCAAACAGCACCTTCTGTTGGAAAGGTACTGGAAGAGTTCATCATATTACGTACCGCGTGACGGCAGCAAGTGGACTCTTATCGACAGAGAGAATAAAGGTACGGCATACGTTACACTTAGGCCGCTGTTTTCTCTGTTGACATAAATACTTCCTGATATTTTAATTGTACAAACCTGGAACTGGAATGACTCCACGCAGACTTGATATTTAATGCCTAGTATTACTTGTGACTTGCTTTGCAGCATATGTTGGTGGCATTCAGACTTTGGTTCATGTAGAGGTTCTTTCACCCGTCACAAGGATGGTGCATGAGTTTTACAATCTGCAAGTACCAAAGTCATTGGATGAATTTCTTTTGTACCCATCCCGCTTTGGGGCACAGCAGCAGATAGGGAGATTGACTGGGGTAATACACTTGTTAAACTCCTATGTTAGTGCCTTAAGATGAGCTCAAAGAGGGCAAAAACCCCCATGGAGTAGAGGGGCTTCATGAAATTGCCCCCCCACACACACAGCATGTAGATCAGTTCTGGTTTATCTTTTGTTTTACATGAGACAACAATCACTGGTTTGGGGATGACCGATCGTTACTACGATCATTCATCTCCATAGAGCCAGCTGTATATCTCCCTGTTCACACACGGAGCTGTCATTCGATGGCTGACCGTTGTCCCTTTAACACGGCCCACCAATTGGGCGAATGTTAAGGCCACATATTCAGGTTGTGTTAAACTTCCTTTAGTCTTCTGACTAACAGTAGCAACGTAGTAAGGAAATGTTCTTCTTTTTTGCAGATGGATGACTCTCCTACAAGATTGCTCCCGAGTCCCATATGGTCTCCTGAAGAATCTAAGCTTTTCCCATTTGGAGATCTATTCTGTTAGAACCAGAAGAATCGCTTCTTCCAAATAAATGGGCACGCATAATACTTAAGGGCACACTTTATTTCTACTCACCTCTCAGGGACGTTCTCCTACATGGGCACTGCTCCAACCAGATCTGGTTACGCCGGTCACTATGGAAGACCAACAGATGTACAAGACACAGCTTGTATCCAACAGTAGCGATAGTTTGTACTATCAACAAATGCAGCATCAGGCAAACAGCCAGGTGCTCAACCACAGTTATGACTCTCTGGACATGAACGCCTCCGAGTCGTCTTCATCGTCTCCTCACTTATCCCAAGATTCCAGAGATATCACGTTAAATCCTGGAGCTAAAAATACCGGACAAGTTGACGCATCCAGAACTTCTCATTGGTCGAATATAGGCAACCACACTCAGGGGGGGAATAATATCAATTGCTATGACCAAAACTTACAATGGAACTCACAGGTACAAACTGATCCCACATTGGGCGCCTACCAGGTGTCTTACTGTCCTGAACTTGATAATCGGCCCAAAGTCACCAGCAGAGCTTTACATAAGTTGGATTCTTTCACGCAGGTATTTGCTAGGCAGAACTTAAGGATCCATGCCATGGCTCAGGGTTTACCCGAACAATCCTTATCGGACTGTGACAGTACTCTCAGGCAGCTGCTCTCCCTCAAATCAAGTGGTGAACAGCCAACGCAACCTACCACTATGGACAGGTATCCTCAGGTCGCTCAGCAGATGCATCAAAGTCTATCCACCCAACAGCAGAAGCATCATCTACAACAATCTCAACCGCATTTTTACTATGACTACTTCCAGCATACTGCTCCGATGCAGCCGGAGTCCTTGATGCAGCAATTTGGACAGCAACTGCAATCAAATCCGGCTCTACCACAACAGCAAACTCGCTATTATATGCAGCATCATCAGCCAGAACAGCATCGACTCTTACATCAGGTGATACAGCAGCAGGGTCCGTTCTCCGGGCAATTGTCGGAGTATTACCAAACGCAATCGCCACGGCAAGAAATGCATCACAATGTACAGCAAGCTCATCAACATCATGTGCAATTTCAGCAACAACCCATCTACGGCAATTCCAAAGCTGAGCATTACACCCAAAATCAGTCCCATGATATGCAACTGATCCAGCTGGGGCAGCAGTACATGTTTCCGAACACTCAACCAGTCAGGAATTCATATAAATGTAATGTGGCCACACAGCTGACCCTTCATCAGGATCTCGGTGCTCAAAAGCCATTTAAAAATGAAGCTCAGATTCTTATGGACAGGTCTGTTGGGCTAGCAGATACAGAGAACGTAAATAACTATAGCCAAGACGATATGGCAATGATGGCTGACAATGCCCCTCAACGAC
Source organism: Eleutherodactylus coqui (assembly GCF_035609145.1). Taxonomy (NCBI): domain Eukaryota; kingdom Metazoa; phylum Chordata; class Amphibia; order Anura; family Eleutherodactylidae; genus Eleutherodactylus; species Eleutherodactylus coqui. The sequence continues at coordinate 52,486,421 of NC_089839.1, read as the reverse complement.
ATGCTTTACCACAGGAGAACTCCTACTTGCTAAGTAGTCAAGGAGCACTTCATTCTCCGAGTACGGCGTGGTCTCAGGTAGAGCGCTTCTTAATAATGTCATCTCGTTACTAGACTACCTGTTGTTTTCTCGCTAGTTCTATCTTGTTGTGCAAATGAGGGATGGAATAATGCCTGCACAGCATCACCCATCAGAAGGTATAGAAGGTCTGTGGAGGCTTATTTAATCACACGCTTAGATTTTTCACAGGAAGACGCCATACACCCTCGTGATGATCTTCACAAGAAGAAGCCGTGTTCCCCCGGACTCTCGTTATATATTGTAAAGCCATAAACAGTTGAGCAAACATACTCTGACAGACGAACCAAGAAAAAAAAAAAGCTCGGGACCCTGTGTTCCACATACAAAAATGCTCGAGTCTCCCATTGTAGTCAATGGGATTCGTTACTCGAGTAGAGCTCTTGAATTTTACGAAAAGCTCGATTCGAATAACGCGGACTCGAGCATTTGGGTGCTCGCTAGAGATGAGCGAACGTACTCGTTTCGAGTATTTACTCGATCGAGCACCGCGATTTTCGAGTACTTCAGTACTCGGGTAAAAAGATTCGGGGGGCCCCAGGGGACGGAGGGAGATGTGGCGGAGCGGGGGGTAGCAGCGGGAAACGGGGGAGCCCTCTCTCTCTCTCCCTCTCCCCCCCACTCCCCTCTGCCACCCCCCACTTACCCACGGCGCCCCCTGAATCTTTTCGCCCGAGTACGGAAGTACTCGAAAATCGCGGCGCTCGGGTGAAAAAGGGGCGTGGCCGAGTAGGTTCACTCATCTCTAGTGCTCGCTCATCTCTAATAAACAGCTATTATCTCCCCTCTCTATACATCCCAGTTCTCATCATATGCATCTGATGAGACTGTAGAGATAAAAGACAAAGTTATTTGGCACCTGCTAACAAAGTGAAAGAAATGGGTTACACTACTGTGACTGCAATTCAAACCTAAACAAACCCTAAGGGCTCAGTCACACGAGCGATTTATTTATTTTTAAGCAGATGTATAGGCTCAATTTTAAATCACATCTACATAGAACCGATGGTTTCCAATGGAAGTGGTCACATGTGCGATTTTTACATGTGCCTAAAATTCGCACCTGCAAAAGATAGAACATAGGAGTGTCAATGGACCCGGTCATGCAATTTTTCTACACGCGATGTGCAATATTTTTTTTTTTTCATTTCATTTTTCATTTTTAAATCACACTTATACATGCATGAAAAAAATCGCTCGTGTGACTGAGCCCTTAGGGACAGCCGGCCCGTATATGTTTTGATCAAATTATGTGAGCGCATCTGCCCTGACAAAGCAAATTGTGTTCTGAGAATTTCAAAGTTAGAAGTATAGTAAATATAGCAATATAAAGTAATGCAAATATCATATATATAGTGATATTTGCATTACTTTAACCCCTTCTCGCTCCATATAGGTATAGGTACGTCATAGAGCGGCGGGGTATGTATGAAGAGAGGTTGCGGGCCACCTCTCTGCATACTGTGCGGGCGTCAGCTATTTAGTACAGCTGACACCCACGGGCAATAGCCGCTATCGGCTGTTCGGCTGATCGTGGCTATTAACCATTTAAATCCCACGAACTATGTTCGGGGGTCCCGCACGGCCCCCCACGGTGAGATCAGGGGAGCCGTTCAGGTGTCATGGCTGCCGGGGGCCTTCTGAAAGGCCCCAGGGTTGCCTTACCAGACTGCCTATCAAGGCATCCCCGTGGGGTGGCTTGATACACTGCCTGTTAAATGGCAGTATGACGTAATGCTGTAGCATTACGTCATACTGCAGGAGCGATCAAAGCATCGCTGGTTGTAGTCCGCCGGGGGACTTTAAAGTAAAGTAAAAAAAAAAAATCAATAAAGTTTTTTTAATTGTAAAAAAAAAAAGTTATAAAAGTTTAAATCACCCCCCTTTTGCCATATCTATTATTAAAAAATCTAAATCATAAAATAAAAATATGTATTTGATATCGCCGCGTCCGTAAAAGTCTGATCTATCAAAGTAGTGCATTATTTTTCCCACACGGTGAATGTCGTCCGAAAAAAAAAAAAATAAAGAACGCCAGAAATGCACTTTTTTAGTTGCCCTGTCTCCCAGAAAAAACACAATAAAAAGCGATTGAAAAGTCGTATGTATTCCAAATTCATACTATCAGAAACTACTGGACATCCCGCAAAAAATGAGGCCTCGCACAACTATGTCAACGGAAAAATAAAAAAGTTATTGCGCGCACAAGATGACCGCAGAAAATAATTGAAAAAAAATTAAATGTCTTTGAAAAAAAAAGAGTAGTACAGTAAAAAAAAAAAACCTATACAAGTTTGGTATGGTAGTAATCGTACTGACCCATAGAATAAAGTTATCATGTCGCTTTTGTTGCAGTTTGTGTGCCGTAGAAACAAGACGCAGCGAAAGATGGTGAAATGTCGTTTTTTTTTCATTTTACTCCACTTAGAATTTTTTTTTAAGATTTTCAGTACATTATATGGTACTTTAAATAGCACCATTGAAAAATACAACTCGTCCCGCAAAAAACAAGCCCTCATACAGCGACGTCAATGGATAAATAAAGGAGTTACAATTTTCTTAAAGAGGGGAGGAAAAAACGAAAATAGAAAAAGGGGCCGCGTCATTAAGGGGTTAAATTGTTATTGCTATTTTTACTATACTTCTAACTTTAAGTTATTTAGAGCACATTTTGCTTTGCCGGGGCAGATGCACTCACATAATTTGATCAAAATGTGCACTAAGAACCTCAAAAATATAAGTATTATAAATATAGCAGTAATGTAAAGAAATGCTTGTTTGCAAATATCTTGGCGCCTCCATGGTGCATGTTTGAGACTGTAGAGTCAGACTATATATGGCCAGTATAACATATTATATAATGGTATTAATGGCACACGTCCTCCTCTGTTAGGACCCCCAACTTTCTGTGGTAACTTGGAATGTTAAGTGTTCATATTTCCTGCAGTGTCTCCACAGGAGAGATCAAGTATTACATTATTGTAATTGAAAACATGGCAGACCCTGGCATGGCTATATGCCAGTTAAAAGAAGCTGTACTTGATAGGTGAAAATGGCGAGAGTTGATCCTTAGGATGACCCAGAGTTGGCAACGACTGATTGGTTAATCATCATCAAGCTGGATCGTAGGCTTCTCGCTCAATCCTCTACCTTCTATGTGAAGCACTGAGCAGGAAGCCTTAACACTGAGTGAGAATCCCTCGATCCAGCAATGATTTTTATGCTGACTGAAAGTCAGCGAATAACAAAAGGTGAATGAATAGTAAACAGATTTTTTTTGCATTCGCACTGGACGATTATCCCTTAATTTCATTCACTAATTTTGAATGATAATCATGGCATGTAAATGGCCCTTAAGAGCTATATAAGCAAACAAAAAGAGCGAGTGTGAGAGCGTGTGTGAGGCGATCTGAAGTGTGTTGTGTCATAAGTGTGTGATTTAAGATTAAGTGATTTAAGATTAATTGACTTTAGATTCACGGACTTTAGAAGGGAAACGCATCGCTTAACTGTTTATCTTTGTTATTTTCCACTTCTATAACTTTTACCTGTACTTGCCGCACTTAGTGTGCTCCATGATCGACAATGCTGTGCACTGTACACCTTGTGCCATATACTGTATGCAGTCCTTAAATTTATTCTGGTTGCTGAATTTGGAGTCGGAAAGAAATTTTTTAAATCGTAAAATGAGGAAAATTTGTTTTTTCAGCCTTACATGTTATGTATAAAGAAATGTGACCTTCAAAATCCCGAGGAATTAGTATTGTCTTTTACATGTGCAGGATATCACTAACACATTGTTATACTTTGCTTAACTTGAATATTTTTACTTTCTTATAGCATGCGTCAAATGGGAAAGCCCAGACGATCTCTCTAGACAACAGGTAAGTTCAGACTCGGAAACACTCAATGAGTTAATTCTGTAGGATTCCCGGGTCCATGCATGATTTATGCTAGCACATAGCAAACAATGTAAATATCTGTCTGTCTGTCTATCAATGGGTGAGCAACTAGGCTCTAGTGTAAAATCTGAAACCGGTACCCACTACCTGCTATATACTATTTATAATACTGGTGTCTTTTTATTTGGCTGAAGGGCCTTTGGGTCCCCCAGCAACTAAGAGGGCGCATATGCAACTGCTATATCTGCACCTGCTACAGCTATGCTCCAGTGTGATAAGGCCCATATTTAACCCCTTAGTGACCATGCTATCGTGTTTTTACGTCCTGCCGTTGCAGAACGTGCATGGAGGGAGATAGTGCTGCTATCTCCTTCCATACATCGCAGGTGTCAGCTATTTATTACAGATGACACCTGCGGGCAACAGCCCCGTCGGCCGCTCGGCTGATCAGGACTGTTAACCCTTTAAATGCCGCTGTCAAATCGGACAGCAGCATTTAAATCCCTGGAACAATGTTCGGGGGTACCGTACGGCCCGCCCACGGTGAGATCGGGAGAGCCGTGCGGTTGTCATGGCAGACGGTGTCTTTCTGAAAGACCCTATGGCCGTCATGGCACAATGCCTATCAAGCCATTCCCATGGGAATGGCTTGATAGGCATTACATCATACTGCATAAGCGATCTAAGCATTGCTAGATGTGGGCCCCCAGGAGGACTAAAAGAAAAAGTAAAAATAAGAACAATAAAGTTTTATTACTTTTTCAAAATAATTAATAAAAGTTATTTACAATAAAAAAAATCTAAATAAGATGGAGACAAAAAATAATAAAAAAAAATTAAATACCTTAAAAAAAAAAATATATAAGTACTACAGCAAAAAAAAACTATACGAGTTTGGTATCGTAGTAATCGTACTGACAAGTAATGAGCGAGCATTGCCCTTAGCGAGTACCTACCCGCTCGAGTGAAAAGGTTCTGCTGCCGGCGCGGGTGAGAGGTGACTTGCGGCAGTGGGAGCAGGGGGGGGAGGAGAGGGAGAGAGAGATCTCCCCTCCGTTCCTCCCCGCTCTCCCCCGCCGCCGGCAGTCGCACCTTTTCTCTCGAGCGGGCAGGTACTCACTAAGGGCAATGCTCGCTCGAGCAATTGCCCTTAGCGAGTATGCTCGCTCATCTGTAGTACTGACCCATAGAATAAAGTTATCAGGTCATTTTTGTTGCAGTTTTTGCGCTGTATAAAACTGTTGTACTGAAAGATGGCGGAATGTCATTTTTTTTCCATTTCTCTCCACTTAGAATTTTTTTAAAGTTTTTCAGTACATTATATGGTACACTAAATAGTACCATTGAAAAATACAACTCATCCTGCAAAAAACAAGCTCTCATACAGCGACGTCGATGGATAAATAAAGGAGTTATGATTTTTTAAAAGGAGGGAGGAAAAACGAAAATGTAAAAAATTTAAAAAGTGTGGTCACTAAGGGGTTAATATGATATTAGCAACAGTAATGTTGCAGATAGCATCAATCAGATTTTAAGTGCTAGTTTGCATACATTGGCCACAATAGGATCAGGACCACTCCACTATCAGCCCGACATGGCAAGGACGTTAAAGCGTCCATAATGGAGACAAGTGTCCCAGCCTGATTGTAGGTATCCTGACCCGTACCATAGATTCCTATGATGCTCAGACATCCATCCTTATTATACATGCATTAATGCGGCCAAAATACGTGTGTCTGTCACCAGCCTATTTTATTCCAAGTTTAAATAACAACATGTTTCGTGTCCGAACGAAGTCTTCAACATTTCTGACGTGTCGTAACGATACTGTTCCTATTGTATCCCGGTAAGCCTCTGGAGGGCTTATCCCAAACAAGAGCCACCGCCACTGGCTCAACTTAATTGGCACTTAAGAAGTTCTGGAATTACAGCCAAAATAGGGGAGTACATTGCTAAGGGCACTGGCCTCCACTCCTATTAATGTCCTACACATGAAGCATGTTTCAGTTTCTAGTTAATAGTTAGGAAGGTCATCTTTTCTCCTTAGGGAGAGCATCTAGAAAGTGAGTGAGGAGACTTCTAAGGCCATTCATGCTCCTCTGGGTAATATGCAAATAACAGAGATGGAACAATACCTCTGCCTCACCACCTATTGGAAGACAGCATTCCTGCAAGTCAATGTTAGACTCTTTATACAAGCCTTGTAACAATGACTGGGAATTGAAAGCCAAGCCAGAATCCATACACAGACAGCTGTTTCGGGGTGTTTTTCCCCTCATTAGTGTGTAGTAGGTTTTTGGCTTGGCTAGCGAGAGGCCTGTGATGTGGGTCAGGAACGTTCTCTTTTCTTCTTTGGGAGAGCACCTAGAAGGTGAGTGAGTGAGGAAACTTGGGTAATATGCAAATAAGGGAGCTGGAACAATACCATTGCACACATTGTAAAATATGAGTAGCTGATCAATTTACGTTTTTTCCTTTTTGCATTTCGGAAAATAAACTAGCAAGTTGCTCCTGGACGAGTCGAAAAACCGTCTCACGTGTTCGGTGTGCTTCAAGGAATTCAGAAGCCTTCCAGCCCTAAACGGCCACTTGAGATCACATGGTGGGGTTCGGACTATAGCAGCCCCGAAACAGGTGTGTCTATATTGTGTGCGTTGTACTTCCTTCTACCGCCTAGAGTGTTGGCGGATTGAACGGCTCACTAATAGCGTTTTCTCATTGCACCTCCTCGCATGAGTTGGCGTTACTGCTTGCTTTTACTGTGCTTTGCTTTCTGTAACACCATTGTATGTTTGCAAATACATTGCACCAACCAGTTAGTCCTGTACATCCAGGTATTGCTACAAATCTTTCAATTAATGAAAAAAACACTTTTATAGCTAACCCTTTCTAACTAGTTGTGCACAGAATATATGAAGGAGGTGATAATTGTCCTTAGTTGCAGTGATAGGTATTGGTCAGGATTGTGGCTGCTGGCACCCCCAGAGAAGTTGGTCCGTTTTAGTGCACAGCTGGTCATGTATGCATGATCACCGAAATAATTAGGAAATCCGGAAAGTGCAGGTGCCAGTGTCAGGACATACACCGATCTGTGTAAAAAGGGGTATTCCGGCCATTTAACCCCTTTTAGTGCTAATGATCTATTCTCAGGATAAGGCAGTAGTAGTTGATTGGCAAGGGTCTGTCGCTTGGGATCGTTGGCGATTACTGATTTCAGCCCCCACACTCACTTCAGCCTGCTGGATGTTGACAGCTACATTCGCATTGGGGTCATAGCTATAAAGTGCCATACAATATATAGTTCCCGTTGGGAGCGAAGCCTTCTGTCATACTTCTCGCTTCGCCCCAATGTGCATGGGCCGTCAACATCCAGTTCGTTGTAGTGAGAGCGAAGGCTGAGATCAGTGGGCCAGTAGGGTACTACAGGCACAGTTTATATTCACTTCAATGGGAACTATGCCTGCAGTACGGTACTAGGCCACAGCAATGTGCATGGAGCTGTGTTCTTTCCAGCTTAATTTCCTGGCACAGCAGACTAGTGAACAGCTAATCAATGAGGATCCTCGTTGATGGGACTACTTGTACTGTAACATGCTGCTTATTTTCCGCACACAAATCCACGCCATAAAACAAGCTACCTGTGGATGTACCTTTTATAGTAATATCCATTTTTACTCCACAACTTTATTTGTTAGATTCCTTGCATGAACACATTCTAAACTTCTACCTGCTGCCAGATGACAAGTTTGATGGCACATTGTGCATTGCAGTTGCTTATAGGTAGAGATGAGCGAGCGTACTCGTTAAGGCAAATTACTCGAGCATCGCATCGCCATTTTCGAGTGCATGCCTGCTAGTCCGAAAATGATTCGGGGCCGGCGGGGGTGAGCGGTGAGTAGCGGGAGTGAGCAGGGGGAGAGAGCGATCTCCCCCCCACTCCCCCCGCCGCCCCCAACGGCCCCCGAATCTTTTCGGGCAAGCAGGCATGTACTCGAAAATGGCGTACTCGCTCGAGTAATTTACCTTGGCGAGTACGCTTGCTCATCTCTACTTATAGGATAGCACTGATCACATAATCTGGAGGACTCAATATAAATTGCAGTTAATTGCGTTTTTCGGACATTTATGGAATTTCTGTAACTGCACATTTCTATTGACGTCTATGGGGAGGAAAAAATTGCCTATCTTGAATTGCACAGCACCTTGTCTGATTCCTCAGCTAGTACCATGCACTTTTGCTGGGATTTTATTAGCATACTTCTGTATGTTGGCTGTCTGTAGCTTGTCAGTGTCCAGTATGTGGCTGTTTGGGGTTGAACGTGTGTACTTATCTGTGCAGGACAAAGGCCAGAAGTCACAGACTAGCGAGGCGGACAACCTCACACCCATCGTCATGCCTGTCTCTGTACCTGTAAAGCTTGGGCCATCTGATGCCAATGTTCAGCTCAGCTGCAAGGCAGATCAGCCAGAGAACAATATGTCCGATGATGAAATGCCCATCTTAACCAGGATGACTTACTCCCCGCCATCCTCCCCAAAAGTGGACAGCTCATGCACGTCTTCTGTGAGTGCTTGTCTCTCTTTGCTTCTGTGTATTGTCGTATTTATCTTATGTTGCTGACTGTTAGTCTAAAATCATCAAACCTAAATGTCTGAAACAAAGGCATGAGTCAGCTTGTAGGACTGGAACTTCTGCAGGGCCATAGTCCACTTTATTTGGCCTCCAACAGCAACTGATTCATGTGTATTCAAGATATTTGCCATTGTATTTGTGTATTTTGTACAAATACTTTATATGTTGTGACATTCTCTTCTCATATTTTGTGATAGATCAGAAACAGTTGGATCCATCTCTCTAGACATTATATTTTATAACATAGCATGTGTCCAAGGGCATAATAAACATGGTGACAATTACAGCAGTTGATGTAGCAACCCACTTGCTTTGTTGGTGTACAAGTACGGTTATCCACCTCTCTCTATGCAGCTGACATCAGCAGGGAGAAAGTAAAGGGCTGCAGTAACTCAAGGCTCCTCCTACTATCTATCTTTTTATCTATTGATGCAGCTGACAGCAATAGGGAGAAAGTAAAGGGCTACACTAATTGAAGTTTTCTTCTGCTCTGCCCCATATGGAAATGAATATAGTGTGCCGCCTAATTTTAGATTATAAACTTGCATTTATACAATGCAGTACGCTTCAAAACGAAAAAGGAACCAAGGTTATCACAAATCCACATGTCAGCTATATGATACCTAAAGGCAAGAAAGGAATTATTCCCAATGAGTGGAAATCTTGCTTTAGGTAAGTGAAAGAGAATGATAGTAATGAACACTACATGAATATTTTTAACAATTTAATGATTTCGGAGATCTAGTTTTAGTTGTAATCCTATTTAGGCCAAATACAATACAGAAGGTGACATCAGTACAGCCATATTTCACTGCCCCTTATCTGTGACACTCCTTAAAGGAGTTGTCTCATCCTATTCTAAACTTTGACTGCATAATTGCTATCAGAGATGCAGGAACAAAGAAAAAAGGAAGGAGGTGAATGAAAATGAGAAAGGAAGAAAAAGAAAGGGTGATAGGAAAGACTGTGGGGAGGAAAGTGATGGACAGAGGAAGAGTTATACATAAGAAATTATTGAACAAAGATAGCTGCAATTGTATATTCATCATTGTGGAAACCTGTTGTGCAAGGAATTAAGCAGCATTTCCATATGGGGCAAAGTAGGAAAAGACTTGAATTACTGCGGCCCTTTACTTTCTCCCTGCTGAGGTCAGCAACAAGACAGAGACATACAGTATAGGAACTGTATACACAAAACATAAAGGAAAATTTTAATCAAGAGTACTTACAAAGTTGCTTTCTCTGTTTTAGATGCATATTAACCCCTTGAGTGGCAGGTTTCCTACCACCCTGTCGTGCCCACCAGGGCAGGTTTTTTAAAATGGTCTAATCATTGAATTTCAACTAGTTTTGCAGTTGCGTCTCAAGAGCCATAACTTTTTCATTTTTCCATTGACACGGCCATATGAGGGCTTGTTTTTTGCGGGACAAGTTGTGATTTTTTAAACAGGGGGGAAGAAAAAAAGAAATGGGGAAAAAAGAAAAAAAGGGGCCATGTCATTAAGGGGTTAAATAATGTATTAACTTCCTTCTCTGGGTCATTACGATGCACACAGATACCACATGTGTGATTGTATTTTTGATTTTTTACAAAGTAAAGGGAGACAAGTGTTTTTTTTATTTTTTTAAAAATTTTTTAACTTTTTTTTTTTTTTCATTTTTTTTAAATTTTTTTTTTTTTTTGTCCCTTTAGGGGACTTCCACAGGGACCCATCAGGACCCCTGATCACATTCCGGGGGTCCGATGGTGACAGCCCTTTACATGCTGCAGTGACAGCCCTTTACATGCTGCAGTCACATAGACTGCAGCATGTAAAGGGTTAACACAGCAGAGATCGGAGGTTTTCTCTGATCTCTGCTGTAAGAGCTAGTACCTAGCTGTCCTCTGACAGCTAACAACCAGCTCTCCCTGCCACAGAGACCATCGGCTTGCTTCTGACAAGCCGATGGTCTCTATGGCAACTTGTAAACAAAGCAGGACATTGCCGACATGTCGGCAATACCTTCTGCTGGTTTTTCAAAGCCCTTGCACTGCTCTGTGTGCGTCTGTGCAGGCAGAGCACACTGTCACAGCTTGTGGCATTGTGCTCTGCAGCTCCCATAGTGATACATAGCCCGGAAATCTTCTGGGCTATGTTGCTATGAGCAGTGGAGCTCGTCCCGGAAATTTTCCGGGCGTGCCACTCAAGGGGTTAAATATTTGCAATATTGGCCTTATTGTGTATATATGGGATAGCTGAATAACTTACTTTGTAGGAGTCACCAGCAGCTTCTGCCCACCCGAGTGTTAACATTGTAAGTCATATCATCTTGTAGACTAATTTGTTATGGCAGGAAAACTACATGGCACACATCAGACTACTGTGATGGAAAATTTGGTACAGTATGTATGGTAACACAACCTCATTGGACGGCCTGTGACTCTTATATTTTTACATTTAGGAAATGATCAGAAAACTTCATGAAACTGGTATAAAATTAGGCAAACTGGATGGAACCAAAGCTCAGCAGGAGAGGAGGAAATATCGCCACAGACCTGAACCACTATTTATCCCTCCTCCTTCCTTCAGTGCAAATCCATCTCATTCATGCGCAACCTTGTACCAAAGCCAGCTTCGCTCCCCTCGCTTCATTGTGGATTCATTGCTGCTAAGGACTCAGGAGACGCCCACCTACACTCCACCGCCTATGCTTAGTCCCGTGCGACAAGGATCAGGACTTTTCAGCAGCGTCATCACAGTAGTACATAACGCTCATCTTCCGCTCACTCCCCTGACACCCACTCCAAGAGTGCTGCTCTGCCGGCCTAGTAAGTATTACCCTTCCCTTTAAAGGGGTTGTCTGGTTTAGAAGACCCCTATTCAAATGTCTTATTAGGGGATTGTGAGTTAAAAACCCATTCAGAATTCGTCAAGAAGACCGCAACTAGAGGAAGACTCATTTGCATAATATATGGCAATTCTGAGTCTTCCAGAGCATACAACCCATTGGTTTGAATGAGAAGTGTGTAATACTTCATTTCACCACTAATGGCACTGTAGAGACAGTGAGCACTTACCATCAAATCGCTGAAGGTCCCAGCAATGGTACAAACTTTCATAAACTTATCATAGAGGAATCCTTTTGATGACAAGGGAGTTTCCTGAGTGGCTAATCCCATAAAAGTCCCTTTAAGGTGCAGCTTCACAATCCGATTCCCATGCAAAACTGTTATTAGTGGGTTTACTAAGATACGGTTGAGTTGACATTGAGTTTCAGTAAGTAACAGCTTTAGGTAATGATGTATTTTTTTCTCAGACAGCATTGATGGGACCTGTACTACAGTAACGCCAGGACCTGGAGAACAAACCGTTGACGTTGAACCGTAAGAAACGGCAAATATATTTTATACTTTGTCAGGTGTTCCGTGGCAGATAATTAAATAACAAAAGCAACACAAACACAAGAAACAACGGAAAACTTCCCGGTCAAGAGGTGGATCCACCTTGCCAAATATCGGTTTGACTCTCGGCTTTCCATGGAAGCAGCATCTAGGGAAAACTGGTTTTCACCCTTGACTCTTCCAAGCGGCATATGGCCTTTGCTGGGAGCTCCCCAAGCCCATCTAGATAGCCCTGGTAGTGTGGCTGCTGATGCTGCACTGGACCGAGCACGCTTCCTGATGGTGTGGACAGGAGTTCTGAAGGAATACAGTCAGGTACAATAACTTGGTCCAAGCTGAAGGGCAGGGCAGGCTGCAGGTAATAATGAAACCATGAGTATAAAGCCAAGGTCAGGGAGCACAGAAGTCAGAATAGTCAGTTTGGCAAGGGTCAAAAACAGAATATACACTTTGTCACAAATGACAGTCGGAGACCAATTGCTTAGGCACGTATCCAAGGGGGCGGATGCTTAATGTAACCCGTTTCCCCGAAAAAAAGACCTACCTTGAAAATAACCCTATCCTGATTTTTCGGTGAGGCTTGAAATATAAGCCCTACCCCGAAAGTAAGCCTTAGCTGCATTACATTTTAAAAAATTTAAATGAATAAATTACCTAGCAGGCTCCATCCAGGTCCCTCTCGCTACCCGCCGAAGCTCTGACGCGCTTCTTGCAGTCCTCGGCCACCCACAGAAGATCACTTCCTGGTTACGGGATTCATAAATCCCACCTCCTTGAAGTGATGGCTCTGATTGGTCCGCGACTGCTGCTCAGCCAGTTAATGCAGCGCTCAAGAACCAATCAGAGCAATCGCTTCTTGGAGGCGGGATTTAGGAATCCCATAACCAGGAAGTGATCTTCTGTGAGTGGCTGAATACTGCAGGAAACACATTGGAGCTCCAGAGAGCAGCAGGAGGGACCTGGACCAAGCCTGCTAGGTAAGGATAATAAGACATCCCCAGAAAATTATACCTAGTGCCTCGTTTGGGGCAAAAATAATTTTCGGGGAAACAGGGTAGTAGGTGCAAAAATGGGATTGAAGGGGGGCAGGTTTAGGGAGCTTGCTCTAGCCCTTTTAGAGAGGGAGCAAGAGCACATGTGATGACAGGTAAAGCAGGAGCGTGACAGTGATAGCATGTCCTGAGTGTCTTTTGGGACTGACTGCAACCCCTCAGAAAGCCTGATGATGGCAGAATAAATATTCCTCACAATGAGGGAATGTTTCTACTAATTTAAAAGGACTTTTGCAGTTTTTCATATTTATGTGCTACCGGTCAGCTACAGCCCCGCTCCATAAACTTCAGCCGTATTGGCCATCCAAGTAAGAAGCCAGGGAAACCCATTATATGAATATATGTCATATTAGATATAGTATAGTAAACATTATGTAAAAGCGTTACACCTTTAATCTGTGGAACAGATTTTTCAGTCATGGAAACCTCTGTAGTAAGGCCGGCTGCACACGAGTTGGTTGGATTCGACATGCGGGAGCCGCAGCAGAATCTGACCCTGCGCCCAGCCGGCGTCTGCGCATACCTGTCCTGAAGTCTCTTTATCTTTGGAATCCGACTCCTTTCCGCAATGTCAATTGCGGAAGGATCGCGGTTCGGACGGCTTCCATTGACTTAGACTTAGGCTCATTGACTTGGGCTTTTTCGTGGCAAACGCATGCGGATTTTGATAAGCAGGCATACTACTGGTACGTGTAAATGCATGCGAAGGGCAGCTTCTGATAACTGTATGCGCAATTGCGCACGCCTCAGTGCCACGCATTTGCACAGTGAACAAAGTAGCTTTGTGCGCATGTCGGCACATAGTACTGCTTTTTGCGTATGCAGGGCATGTTCACATGTGTGCGCATAACACCCCCCGTCTTGATTTAAAAGGCTTTTTAGCTGAATGAGGTCCAGATGGATACTGTTTTTCACTGAATTGCGCAGCATATTGTGCATTTGCGCACCTGCCATAGACTTCTATGGGGGGGTTTGCTGCAAAATACGCAAAAAGATAGAGTATCTCCTAGTATTTTGCGCGTTCGGGGAATGCGCGTGCATAAAATGTTAGAGAACGAACCTATTGACATCAATGCGGTCTGTTCTCTGCGCATTGCGTACGTATATTTTAGCACAAATGCAAATACGCTCATCTGTAGCCGAAGTTAACACAGAAACCTGAAGAGGAGACGGGTTATTAGCATGCGCCTGTATTCACACCCGCTGTTCTATCTAGTTCTTTTGCTGCTTGTTTTTTTTTGTGGCTACTTGCGTATTGCTACAAAAATAGGCATTTATAAATACAGCATGTAATCAATGGGTGGTGATTTTTCACTCTTTGTCCTATCACCATGGTGATGTTGGAATACCAAGATAATCTACTTGGTGATGTAACCGCACAGGATTTATACAAACAGCGATGTTAAGGATAATGTTCAGAGCGATGTCACAGTACAAGCAGTGATGTCAGGAGAGAGAGAAGCACAGTGATGTCACAGAAAAGGGATAAAAAAATAAGGGAGATGGAACAATACCTCCACAGTGCCACCTATTGGAAGGCAGCATTCCTTCAAGCCAAAGTCAGACTCTTTATACAAGCCTTGTAACAATGACCGGGAATTAAAAGCAAAGCCAGAATCCATGTACAGAGCTGTTTCAGGGAATTCACCCCTTCATCAGTGTACAATAGGAATCTGTATATAAACGCAATGATGTCATATTAGAGGGATTAAAAACAATTATGTCACAGTACAGGGATAATAAACACAATAATGTCATAATAGAGGGATCATAAACACTGTGATGTCACAGTACAGAAATAATAAACACTGTGATGTCACAGTACAGGGATAATAATGATGTCACAGTACAGGGATAATAATGATGTCACAGTACAGGGATAATAATGATGTCACAGTACAGGGATAATAATGATGTCACAGTACAGGGATAATGAACACAGTGATGTCACAGTACAGGGATAATAATGATGTCACATACATGGATCATAAACAGTGACGTCACCGTACAGGGATCATAAACACTGTGATGTCACCGTACAGGGATCATAAACACAATGATTTCATAATAGAGGGATAATAATGATGTCACAGTACAGGGATGATAAACACTGTGATGTCACAGTACAGGGATAATAAACACAATGATTTCATAATAGAGGGATAATAATGATGTCACAGTACAGGGATAATAATGATGTCACAGTACAGGGATAATAAACACAGTGATGTCACAGTAAATGGATAATAAACACAATGATGTCATAATAGAGGGATGATAATGATGTGGCAGTACAGGGATATAATAATGATGTCACAGTACAGGGATAATAATGATGTCACAGTACAGGGATCATCAACACCGTGTTGGCACAGAACAGGCATAATAAACACAGTGATGCCACAGTAAATGGATAATAAACAATGATGTCATAATAGAGGGATGATAAATATGCCACAGTGCAGGGATAATAGTGATATCACAGTACAGGGATAATAAACACAGTGATGTCATAAAAGAGGGCTAATAAACAAGGATGCCACAGTGCAGAATAATGCTTTCTGATAAATCATGCATTTTCTCTGTTAAGAAGACATAATGTTCAGCTCAGAAACACTTTGTTGTACTTAAAGGAAAATCAATATTGGAGCAAGATTCCAGGCAGAAATTCCCAATCTCGAGCAGCGGTCATCGCTGGAGAAGGATACCCACAAAGCAAGCCTGGTGTGGAAACCTTGGGCGGACCTGGAGAGTGAAGAATCGCAGCACAGAGGTGGGCTTGGACAAAGAAGTTGTGAAGTGTGTCGCTTTCCTTGTGGCTCTTACACTCTGTGTTTCAGTTTCTCATCTATATTAAGATCTCTACTTGCCAACAGTGAATGGAAATATTCATTGTATACCTTACGCGTTGTTACCTGGTCCCACTCACACAGTAACAACATGTCACAGTGATATCAATCTAGGTGACATATAGGAGCCTGTAGTTTAGGGCAGAAAGTAAAAATTGCGCCATGCTGTATTGATTCCCTGGAGCATGTGTGTCAAACTCAAGGCCTGCCACTTCATTTTATATGGTCCGCAAGGTCTGGACACAGACTGTTCTCCCCCTATTTAATATATATTAATTAAAATACAGAGCAGGACTAGGTTGGGGCAGTTTTTCAGCCTATTAATATCACCAGTGAATGTTTCCATTCACTGACAGGAAGCCATATCAAGAAATTCCACTTCTCCGAGCTTGACACTGATCCCGTTCTGGTTCCCTCAATGTTCCAGTTCAGCGGTTAGGACCACTCTCTTATTTTGGTTCTAACTGTACTAACCCCAGCTAAACTGATGACAGGATATGATTGCGGTGGTGCCGTTCGGGATATTTATATTCCAATCAATCCGGACTTTTGAATAGCGCTGTATCTAAGGTGATAACAGCTGCAACCGGTGTTATCTCTGATCAGAGCTGTTGCTGGCAGGTGATGGCTGTCAAAGACAGCCGATACCCACTGTGTATTGAGCAGGCTTGGCTACCCTCTCCATATACAGCATATACTTTGAACATCTATATACGTCCAAGGGTATGTGCAGCTGGGACGTATATGACTGATGGGAAGGGGTTAAAGTAGGATTCAGCACTTACTTTAGGGAGGTTGTCTGGTTTAGAAAATACATTTATAAAGGTAATAATAAGTTAATATAGGGGTTTCAGGTTTAATACCCTTTATCTTAGAGTAGCTACAAACAGTGTCTCTTGCTCTGGAGGATTCAATATGTCATGAGTTATAGGGATAGCCAATTGATTTTAATGGGAACGGTTTAATGCTTTGTTTCTCCTGTGGGGGCACTGCAGGGGAAATTAACACTTAGTGGCAAGTTCCTTCAGAGTACAGTGTTACCAACCCCCCTGTTGACTACATATCCAGCTTTGTTCTCTAATGAGATTTCCAACCTGGGTCCAACAACTGCAACTTCTGCATCTCTTATAGTGCAAACATCCTAATAAATGTGGTGACTTGGAATATTCAAAAGGGGGCAGAACTCTATTAAAGGCTGACCCTTTATTTCTTCACAGTGGAAGTGTTCTTGAGAATGTCATGTTCCAGCATATTGCCAGGAGGAGGAACCAACATGGAATACGCTCTGCATTCTCTCTTTGAAGCCAATGGAAACATCATGGTGAGAAGGTTTATGTTGCTGTTTTTCCTTTAAGGCCTCTTTCACACAGGCGCTTTTTACCGTGATTTTCGAGCGCTGCCTGCTCTATCTTTAGCCGTTTAGCGCACCTCGTCACCCATCACAATGATGGGGTGCGTTAAAACACGCAGGGAGCTGCGGCCGAAAACAAATGCGAAATCGGTGCGCTTTGCCACGTCTATTTGTGAGAGAGGCCTAACTCCTTCCCAACATACGACGTACATGTATGGTGGATTTCGGGTGTGATTGCATAGATCCTGCACTGCTGGAGATAACTCTGACCCTGGCAGTAAAAGCGACCCTGGGATATAATTCTGTCCTAGGACTGGATGGGTTATATTACCTGCAGTTGTTCTCCAGCAGCCCTCCAACCCGCCGGTTTTGGGTCCTGTTCTCAGCTGTCCACAATGGCTGACACCATCTTTAGACTACCTGATCCCCCAGAGTGCATTGGTACTGTTAAGCCCCATTTACACGACATGATTATCACTCAAAATTCGCTCAAACAATGTCTTTTGAGCGATAATTGTTGCGTGTAAATGCAACCATTGTTTGCTTTTCGTCTGAAAGATGATTTTTAGTTGAGTTTAAAATCCATCCGTCCGCTGGAGAGCAGATAGCAGGGATCGCACACTAATAACATTGTATTCAGCTGCAGTCCCGCGGCAGAACAAAGGAATTGTATGCAGATAGAATTGTATGCAGATAACAGACCACCTGCTATTCTCTGCATATAGCTCAGGGAGGCTCATTTACATGCAAATGGAGCTAATAAGCTGTTAATGGGCATTTTGCATAAGCTGCTAAAGTGCCCATTAGCAGCTTATGCAAAATGATTGCTCAAACTGTCAATCATCCTATCTTTTGAATGAAATTTGAGCGATTATCTTCACGTGTAAATGGGGCTTTAGACTACCAATGCGCACTATACCTGTTCTCTGATTGGTCAGAGCAGCTCGTGTGATCAGCACTAGCCAATCGGAGCACTGTACAAGGTAGTTAGAAAATTGCAGTTATCTTTGATGATGGCCAAAAATAGGGTCCAAAACCAGCAGATCAGATTGTCAGAAGAGAATGGTTGTAGGTAATTCAACCCCCTCCTGTCCCTGGACAGAATTTTGTCTAGAAACCGGAGAGTCCTTTTAACTAGAGATGAGCGAGCACCAAAATGCTCGTGTGCTCGTTACTCGAGTCGAACTTTCAGTGATGCTCGAGAGTTCGTTTCGAGTAACGAACCCTATTGAAGTCAATGGGCGACTCGAGCATTTCTGTATATCGCCGATGCTCGCTAAGGTTTTCATTTGTGAAAATCTGCAAAACCCAAGAAAGTGCTGGAAATGACACATAAACGGATAGGGCAGGCGAGGGAGCTACATGCTGGGCTGCATTTCAGGTTCCCAGGTCCCACTATTCAGCCACAATAGCGGCAAGAGTGAAACCCCCCCCCCCCCGCACTGTCAGCATAAAGATCGTTCTCCTCTGCCATAGCTGTAACAGCTGTGGCAGAGAAGAACGATGTTAGCCCATTGAATTCAATGGAGCCGGCAATACAGCCGGCTCCATTGAAAGCAATGGGCTGCTGGCGAGCGCGGGATGAATTTTCAGGAAGGGCTTAAAAATATAAGCCCTTCCCTGAAATTCATCCAGAAATGTGTAAAAACAAAAAAAATATATATACTCACCCGGTCCCGGCAGACGGAGTTCAGCCGCGGCCGGCAGCAGTTCTCTTGAACTGCTCTGAGTAGTATTCAGCAGCCGGGGATTTAAAATCGCTGAGCCAATCAGAGGCAGCACTCACTCACCCATTCATGAATTCATGAATGGGTGTGAGTGAGAGCTGCCTCTGGTCACAGCCTGACCAATCAATCAGAGGCAGCTCATTCAGCAGGCGGGGATTTTAAATCCCCGGCTGCTGAATACTACTCAGAGCAGTTCAGGAGAACTGCTGCTGGCCGCGGCTGAACTCCGTCTGCCGGAACCGGGTGAGTATATATATATTTTTTTGTTTTTACACATTTCTGGATGAATTTCAGGGAAGGGCTTATATTTTTAAGCCCTTCCCGAAAATTCATCCCGCGCTCGCCGGCAGCCCATTGCTTTCAATGGAGCCGGCTGTATTGCCAGCTCCATTGAATTCAATGGTCAGTGCTCGTTTAATTGAGACGAGTACCGCGTGGTGCTCGTCTCGAGTAACGAGCATCTCGAGCACCCTAATACTCGAACGAGCATCAAGCTCGGATGAGTATGCTCGCTCATTTCTACTTTTAACCCTTTAGATGTTTCTGTCAGTTCTGATAGAGCATTTAAAAGGCCCGATAGAGGAAGATGGTTCCTTCTGTCACCTGAAAGGCTCAACTGCATCAATTTCGCAAGTGGTCATTCGGTTGTCATGGCCCTATGAAGGTCCTCAGGGCTGCCATGTATTTCTGCCTATTAAGCTGTGCCTATGGAACATCTTAATCGAATGCATGCAGAAAAATATTGCATAAGTGATCAAATGATCTCTAGTCCAAGTCTGCTATAGGTACAAAAAAAATTGATGAATAAAGTTTTTTTTGAATACCGCATAAATAAGACATACAAAGGGTGCCAGACCAATTGATATGTGTGGTGCCTCAAGTAGGCTTGCAACCCATTAATGACTCCATATACGATTTAGCCTTCCGGTTGCCCTGTACCTCAAAGGTGAGCCACACTGGCACTGCCACCCCGAGTTTCCCATATGCTGTGTAAAAATTGCACTTTTGTGGACACCCTGACTCCAAGAAAACTGAATAAAGAGTGATCAAAAAGTTGTATATAATCCAAAATGGTAACAATAAAAACTACAGGTCGTCCCACAAAAAGGAGCCCTCGCAGAACTGCATAAACGGTGAAATAAAGTTAAACTTTATTAAAAGTGTTGAGGATAAAATGAAAAAAAAAAAAAGGTTCCCATGGCAACCAATTAAAATCAAGCTTCGTTTTAAGTATTCTGATTGGTTCCTATGGATAACTGCTTCGATTTGCTTGATCCTTTTGTTCTCAGGGAGATAAGCTGCTGTCAGGGGTGTCTCCCCTTACCATACTCTACTCTTCCTATTCAAATCACATGCACGCTCAGCCAAACCCAGTGTGCATGTGTGTGGTGGGGGGCAGAGGAGATAGCTGTCAAACCAGTGACCCAAGGAGTCGAACCGAAACCAGATCACTCGCCTCTTACAATCATTATGTAAAACTATATGGTCCTATATATGTAATGCGTCCAATAGTCAAACTGCTCTCAGGTGCAATATGCAAAGCAAGGTCTATTGTCAAATTTTATATGCAAATCCATCTGGAGTCAAGTCAAAGCCAAAATCAATGTATGTCACAGGGCGCTCCTGTATGTTACCTGTGTTGTCGTCTTACAAGGAGAAAAGGTTTTAGTCAAGTGTGCAGAAAATGTAAATCCAAGAGGATTGTGTCCCTTTACGCTGCGGATAGTGTTACTATTCAAGATGTGCACAGAGGATGTATATAGGAATTGTCAGCAACGTTACAGTTAGGACCCCATTCACACGGGCGTATTTTATGCTGGATTCAATCTGCATTTTTTACTGATTACATATGGACCCCTTGATATAAATTGGTGTACTCAGACGTACGGTTTTTTTACACGCATAAAAAAAATTGCGGCTTGTGCTATTCTGGTCTGTTTCACGGACCAAAATCGCCCATGAAAGTCTATGGGAGTATTTAAAAAAAAAAAACTCGGCATAAATGGATGTTGCGTGTTTATACACTAGAGTTTTTATGCATATTGCATTGGGACCTTGGGAAGGAAAATAAGGGACATCAATTGGGCCTTCTTGCACTTTTTTGGCATACGTTGAATATTAATGTAAAAAATGCACATGTGCACCAAAAACGTACGTACACATGCAATGAAAAGTGTGCCTTTTTCATGGACCAACATTGCATTCACCTGTGTGAATAGGGACTTATACAAATGAGAAAGAGTTATTCCCATCACAGCTAGCTATTAATAGGGGGTAACCTGCTGATCAGTGGAAGTCCAACTGCTGGCAGTCACATTGATCTTGAGATTTCCGTCCTGGCGTGTCCAAAAGTGTTAGCAGCAGATTCTGCAGCATCGCACCTCCTTACTCTTCAATGGGACCGGTGGAGATAGCCGAGTTGAAGCACTTGTCTTTCTCCGGCGCTTCCATTGAAGTGAATAGAGTGGCAGTGTGCATATGTGGGCTTCACTGTCCATGCTTTGGGACGCACCTAGACTGAAATCTCAGGATCGGTGCTAGTCCCAGTGGCCAGATATCAAACAGTTAAAGGGGTTGTCCCGCGAAAGCAAGTGGGTCTATACACTTCTGTATGGCCATATTAATGCACTTTGTAATGTACATTGTGCATTTATTATGAGCCATACAGAAGTTATTAGAAGTTATTCACTTACCTGTTCCGTTGCTAGCGTCCTCGTCTCCATGGTGCCGTCTAATTTTCAGCATCTAATTGCCAGATTAGACGCGCTTGCGCAGTCCGGGTCTTCTTCTTTTCTGAATGGGGCCGCTCGTGCCGGAGAGCGGCTCCGTGTAGCTCCGCCCCGTCACGTGCCGATTCCAGCCAATCAGGAGGCTGGAATCGGCAATGGACCGCACAGAAGAGCTGCGGTCCACCGAGGGAGAAGATCCCGGCGGCCATCTTCAACCGGTAAGTAAGAAGTCACCAGACCGCGGGGATTCAGGTAAGCGCTGTGCGGATTTTTTTTTTAGGTCCCTGCATCGGGTTTGTCTCGCGCCGAACGGGGGGGGGGGGAGGCTGTTGAAAAAAAAAAAAACCCGTTTCGGCGCGGGACAACCCCTTTAAGTTGTCCTGTATCCACAGTATAAGGAATAACATGCTGTGATAGGAATAATCCTTTAAAGAGGCTGTAAGAAGTAGAAGAAACAGGCGTTTTCTATTTTCCCAGAAACAGCGCCACTCTTGCCCGTGGGCAGTGTTTAGTATTGCAGCTCAGAACTCAGGCTTTTTCTAACTTGTAACTTAAGTAAAGCATTGTAGAGCTTTGTGTGATCTCTGCTATGTCCTTTTCTAATTACAGACTGCGCTGGAGATGCTGCTCTTAAAAAATCCACCAAGGTTAAAAACTCATCCACTAGCGGGTTACCACTATGCAGGTAAGACTATCCCATCGGGGGTGCACTCAGCACCCAGCCACACACTGGGTCACATAGGAAGAGGTTAGAAATAGTCAAAGGACACCATTTAGTTTTAATACAGTTCTACATTTAGACAGTGTAGAACAGCGGTGGATGCAGAGTGCCAAAGAATGTAACGGCTCCATGTAAATGTTCAGGATAGGATACACTTACCCGCCAATCTGCACTTAAAAAAAACTAGGCCGCTAGGTGTGCCCTTACTGGTTTAGAAATAGTGTAATAAACAGCTAACCACTGATATCTTACCCCAGACCAACCCCCAAAATAATAAAACAAACTGTATATACAAGTTGCAAATATTTGAATCCTTCATATTACCGCCATACTGTCACTGAACAAGACCCACTATAGCAAGACCACCAAAAAAAAATATATAATAAATAGAGATGAGCGAGTATACTCACTAAGGCACATTACTCGAGCGAGTAGTGCCTTAGCCGAGTATCTCCCCGCTCGTCTCTAAAGATTCCGGGAGGGGCGGGGGGCGGGGAGTGGCGGGGGAGAGCGGGGAGGAACGGAGGGGAGATCTCTCTCTCCCTCTCTCCCCGCCGCAACTCACCTGTCACCCGCGCCGGCCCCCGAATCTTTAGAGACGAGCGGGGAGACACTCGGCCAAGGCACTACTCGCTCGTCTCTAATAATAAACAGAGTATATACATTTTCCCTTCCTTACACAGAATCTCCAATCGTGAAAGGGCCGGGGTCTCTATTAAAGTGGTCATTCAGTGGTTTGTGGCAGCTCATTATTCCTGCTCAGTAAATACAAGATGTCACACTTTGCACTTTTTGGATCCCGTGGACTGAGGAGTGCAGACTTGATTTTGGCGTCCGTTTCCACCCCATAAAACGGAGTTAGGATCTGTACCTTGATGCTTTTATATACATGTCAAAATGACACGGAGAACAATGCTAGAGTGAGGTCTGAGCACAATGACCGCGCGCTGACACCGCCGAGCACAATCTACTTATTACTTACTTATCACCTTGTGACCAGGTCTCACTGATCCCGGGTGATGCAACCCTCCATAGATCTACACAGCGGCTCCTCTCCGTCAACTTCATAAGAAAAGCTTTCATTATCTGTGTGACGGTAGATCCATTGCACAAGGGAAGGTAACACAACACTATCTAGATGAAGATAACCATTAGTGTTTTATCATAGTCAGATAGTCTTCATAGGGTGGAAGAACACACAAGGAAATTACGCCATTCCAGACTCTCCAAAAATGGCCGCCTTGATTCATACCTAGGTTCCAGTCATGTAAAGTAATCCTAGTGGATCCTCAGAACTTTGTTGTTTTTTGTTTGCATTTTATTTATTTGTTTGTATTTTTTACTCTACTTTGTAACATAGAAATCTGGAAACCATCAACAAGTAGGCATCCTGATGTCAGAAAATTATATTGTTTTTGTTTTTTTTAATTATGCATTGTATATCCAAATAAAGTTTATTAACCCCTTGAGTGGCGGGTTTCTTACCCCCCTGTCAGACCCACCAGGGCAGGTTTTTTAAATGGTCTAATCATTTAATTTCAACTAATTTTGCAGTCGCGTTCCAAGAGCCATAACGTTTTCATTTTTCCATTGACACTGCTATATGAGGGCTTGTTTTTTGCGGGACAAGTTGTACTTTTTGATGGCATCATTTTTGGGTATATATATAATGTATTGCATAACTTTTGTAAAAAAATTTGTAGGGAGATTGGGGGAAAAAAAAGAAATTCTGCCATTTGTTTTTTGGATTTCATTTTTATGGCGTTCTGCGTGCAGAATAAATAGTGTGATAACATTATTCTCCGAGTTAACACGATTCTGACGATACCAAGTTTATACAGTTTTTGTATGTTTTGCTATTTTTGTACATTTAAACATTTTTTTTCTTAAGGGTTTGCTTTTGTGTCGCCACATCCCAAGAGCCGTATTCATTTTATTTTCCCATTGCCAGAGCTCTAGAAGGCCGTGTTTTTTGCGGGATGAACTCTAGTCTTCATTTATCAAATTTTTTGGAACATGTAAAATTTTGGTCACTTTTTATTCCATTTTTTCTAGAGGCAAGATTAACAAAATCTGTAATTCTGGCGTGTTTTTTATTTTTATTTTTCACTGCATTCTCTCAGCAGTATAAATAATATAGTAAGGTCATTCTACAGGCCGGTACAATTATGCCAATACCAAATTGTAATAGTTATTTTTTCTTTTTCACAACTTTTTCACACTTAAAAAAAAAAATAATAAAAGTTTAAATCACCCTCCTTTGCCATATCTATAATAAAAAAATCTAAATCATAAAAGAAAAATACATATTTGGTATCACCGCGTCCGTAAAAGTCCGATCTATCAAAGTAGTGTATTATTTACCCCGCACGGTGAACCTAGTCCGTAAAAAAAACCCTGCCATAAATGCACTTTTTCAGTCACCCTGCTTCCCAGAAAAATGCAATAAAAAGCGATCAAAAAGTTGTATGTATTCCAGATTGGTACTAACGTAAACTACAGGACATCTCGCAAAAAATGAGCCCTTGCTTAAGTACATCAATGGAAAAATAAAAAAGTTATTGCGCGCAGAAGATGCAGCAGAAAATAAGTACTACAGCAAAAAAAAAAACTATTCAAGTTTGGTATTGTAGTAATCGCACTGACCCATAGAATAAAGTTATCAGGTCATGTTTCTTGCAGTTTGTGCGCCGTAGAAACAAAACGCACTGAAAGATGGCGGAATGTCTTTTTGCTTTCATTTTACTCCACTTAGAATTTTGTGAAAGTTTTTCAGTACATTATATGGTACTTTAAATGGCACCATTGAAAAATATAACTCACTCCGCAAAAAACAACCAGCCCTCATACAGCTACGACGATAGATAAATAAAGGAGTTATGTTTTCTTAAACGGGGGGAGGAAAAAAAGAAATGGGGAAAGAAGAAAAAAAGGGACCGTGTCATTAAGGGGTTAAATAATGTACTAACTTCCTTCTCTGGGTCATTATGACGCACGGATACCACATGTGTGATTGTATTATTTTTATTTTTTATTTTTTACAAAGAAAAGGGAGACAAGTTTTTTATTTTTTATTTTTTTTTTAATAATGTTTTCCTTTTTTCCTTTTTTTAAAAACTTTTGTCCCTTTAGGGGACTTCCACAGAGACCCATCAGGACTCCCTGATCACATTCCGGGGTTCTGATGGTGACAGTCCTTTACATGCTGCAGTCACATAGACTGCAGCAAGTAAAGGGTTAACACAGCAGAGATCAGAGATTTTCTCTGATCTCTGCTATAAGAGCTGGTGCCTGGCTGTCCTCTGACAGCTAAGCACCAGCTCTCCCTGCCACAGAGACCATTGGCTTGCTTCTGACAAGCCAATGGTCTCTATGGCAATCTGTAAACAAAGCAGGACTTTTGAATTCAGAAGCTGGAGATTGCCGGCAGATCGGCAATATCTTCCAGTCCTGCAGTGTTTACTGTGGGTCTGTGCAGGCAGAGCACAATGCCACAGTTTGTGGCATTGTGCTCTGCAGCTCCGATAGTGATACATAGCCTGGAAATCTTCCGGGCTATATCACTATCGGCAGTGGAGCTCGTCCCGGAAAATTTCCGTGCATGCCACTCAAGGGGTTGAGGGTTGACTATGACCAGGAGATGGCAAAAGATACAAATGCAAGTGTTCTAAAAGCCAATGATTTAAAAAGGAAATGATATATGTGTAGCAACGATAAGGCCAGACTTCTGGCTTGTTTTTTCTCCTTCACGCACAGATCCCGCAAGGGAAATCCTGCACGGAATCCGCCCGTGCCCGCTGCCAGCGACCCTGCTTACCTGCCATCTCTTCTTTTCTTCTGTACTGCGGATGTGGTGCTGGTGCACATGTGCAGTATAGATTTCCCTGCAGCAACGCTAGGCAATGACGCAGATCCCCATGACCCTTCTGCAACGCTCATTGCGGAAGGTCAGCGGGGCAGGCGGCTTCCATTGACTTCAGTGGAAGCCGTCTCTGCAAAGCCGACTCAAAAACAGAGCATGCTGCAAATTTATTTTTTGACACATTGTGTCCGCAAATATAATTCACATGTGTGCATGGAGCAGAGGAATCTCCACGCACCGTATGGCAAACTGAGCAGTGGATTGCCCGTGCCGGTGACCAGCATGGGATCCGTAATTCAGTTTGCCCCATGTGCATGAGGCCTAGGGGTACATGCACACATATCGGAAATGCTGCGGATTTGGCACAGCGGAAAAGCTCATCAGTAACTGCAGCAAAATCCGTACCGTTGATGTGGATTTTGACTGATTTCAGCCTGCAGATGATGCTTCTCACCTCCCAATAGTGAGTGCTGCCAGCATCAAGAGCGCAGCGCACACAGTCACCCAGCAGCCGCTAGTGAGCGCTGTCAGGTGGTACGGAAGTGGGCGAAAATCCACAACATTGTCACCATGTGTGAACATACCCTAAAGGGAGTCTCCATGCTATTTCTATCCCTAGGATAGTTCATTAATACAATAGTTGATCGGCTAGAGCCCACCGCTCGGGATTTTTGTTGATCAGCAGTTCAGGTGCCCACTGTCAGCACCAAAACACAATGTACGGAGCAGAAGCAGATCGCTCAGATCACTGTGTAGTGGCCGGTGCTGGTAATTGCAGGTGCAGCTCCCATTAAAATCAATTGACAGCTGTACCTGCAATTACCGTCACTGGCCACTACACAGTAGTCAGAGCTTTCTGCTTCCGCTCAGTACTCCTGTGTGTTTTGGTACGGACCATGGGCATCCAAACAGCTGATCGACTGGGGTCCCAAGCGGGAGATCTCAGCCAATCAACTGTTGATGATGCTGAGGATAAGCCATCAATAGAAATAGTCCAAAGAAGCCTTTTAACACATGAACATGTCATAAAATATGAATGTTTGCACTGGATATGTATGTATTAATTGGCAAGTATTAGTGATGGCCACTAGCGCTCATATAATAGCACTCGAACTCTCGTGATTTACTGTTAGTTCTACCAAGATATACTTTTATCACCTATCCATAGCTGACCCACGAGAGCGAGGGGCACGTGTCATCCCATCTCCTCACTGCCGGCTCACTGCAACGAGGAGGAGACTGAATGGAGCAATGGACGTAAATGCACTGTGTCCCTCCATTCACTTTAAATGGGACTGCTGGAGATAGCCACGGCTCCATTCATTCTAATGTCTCTGTGGGAGAGAGAAGCGACTCCGCAGTGACGAGAAAAGGGAGGTATTGACCCCCATTCTTGGGATCTGTAGGGGTCTCGGCGTTAAAATTTGGATAGGTGGTAAAAGTTGGTGCAACCCCCTTTAAGCTTGGCAATTATAATTATCGGTAATGCTTGTGCTGTGCGGCCGGTGCGTTGTCATGATGGAGGAACCAGTCACCTGTTTGCCCACAGAGTGCTGAGTGTTAAGCAATTTTTAATGAAAAACGGCATGACACCCTTGCTTCACCCTCCGTAATGTCCTGTGGCAGACCATCTGAGAAGGGGTCCGCAGACATTCGCCTAGCAACATAAGCCTGTACTAGTAACGCCTTGGCCCACCATTAGAAGACTCCTCTTCCTTTTCGGGTACCCCCACGTAGTTGTCACATTTTCTGGCACAGACTGAAACTCTGTTCATCTTCGTATTTTCCAGGATCGGACTGCTGGACCAACAACGAGAAGAAGAGTTTTAACAAAGCTATAAACACCTGCAATAAAGATTTCTTCCATGTCCAAAAGATGGTAAACGCCTCCTTTTATTACATAGTAGAGAATGTAATAACCTTTGTATGCATCGAACGATGAGCGACTACCTAATATAAATCCATCACTAGAAGAGGAGACCCAACCCCTTAGTCACCGCGCATATGCCTTTTGACGGCCTGTATCGGCGATCTCTCTTCATACATCCTGGGTGCCGGCTGTTTCTTACAGACGACACCCGGCGGCAACAGCATCGATAACAACAGCATCGTGGCTCATCGGGACTGTTAACCTTTTAATGGCCGCTGTCAAATCCCCCTAATGATGTTCGGGGGTCCTGTATGGCCCCCGTGATGAGATAGCAGGGGGATGTGCAGGTGTCATGGCAGCTGGGGGCCTTCTGAAAGGCCCCAGGGCTGTCATGGCAGAGTACCTATCAAGCCATGCCTATGATGTAGCGGAGTTCGATACGGTGCCCGCCCGGTGACCCCAGCTAACCTCTCTGCTCTCTTCTTCTCTGCTGCTGATGTGCCTGCCAGCGCACATGCGCAGTACAGAGGATGCCGCGCCTGCGCTATGACGATGACGTGGTTCCTATGACCATTCTGCAATGATGCCGCGGGATGGATGGCTTCCATTGACTTCAATCGAAGCTGGAGGTGCGTAACCCGCACATTATTGCAGCACGCTGCGATTTCTTTCCCGTGAGCGTAAAATCACAATCAACTTCTGCTCATGGGCTATGGGCTGGATTTGTTGCAGAATCCGTAAGCTGAATCCCGCTCCGGATTTCGCAATGCAAATCCGCCCATGTGCAGAAGGTCTAAGGGATTGTCCAGGGTTAAAAGAAAATTGGAATTCCACACCCAACTAGTGGACGGATGTGGCGCTGTTCTTGGGAGCTTTGTTTTTCTAATGTTGGACAACCCCTTTAAAGGGTTTGTTCATCTGTGTTATATTGAAGCCTAAATGGCTTTTCTAGGACATAAAAAAACAGCCTTAAAATGAAATAACATTGAATACTGCCCGATCCCGGGCGCTCGCTGTCCAGCTCTGCAGCCCCAGTGCCTGAAGAAGTGATGGGTAGACCGTGCATGTGACCGCTCAGCCACTCACAGACCTCAATGGATATGGAAGAATCGCTGCTGAAGCCTATGAGTGGCTGAGCAGTCACTTTCGCAATAAACAGCACATAACCGACAGCCATTTCCTTTGGTTTGCGGGCACAAGGGCAGCGCTGGACAGGGGGCCGCCAGGATAGGGGAGTATTCAATTTTATTTCATTTTAGGCCCATTTCACTTTTTTATGTCCTGGAAAAACCCTTTTAAAACAACCTTCAGGTTTTACAACAAAATTCTGTCCTGGGACAGGGGGTTATATTACCTGCAGTCGTTCCTTTCTGCTGCCCCTCAAATCCACCAGTTTTGGACTGCAGCAACATTCTAACTACATCGTGCACAGCTTTCTGATTGGCCAGTGCTGATTACCAATGGAATGTGTCATCAGAAAGTGACCTATTATATAAATCACATTTTTATGTTAAACGTGTATTTTTTATGAACTTTTTGTGATTTTTATTTTTTTATTTTTTATTATTTTAGTTCACAATATTGCATTTTTTGAAAAACCCTAAAATTCTGCATTTCTCAAACCACAGACCCTAATCATGGCACTTCCTGTTCTGTAGAAAAGGCTTTGCAGCAGTTCTCTCACTAACATCACAGGCAGGATTACACTGAGAGGTGACACCTATATGTAGATAACACAAGATCCACCATTCACATTAGGTATAAGCTGTGACTGTCTACTCCCCTCCCTGCACAGTGATGTCCGCATAGGTCACAGAGCAGGTCTAGAACAGTCTCCTACAAGTCAATGGGTCAGCAGTAGAGATGAGCGAGTATACTCGCCAAAGGCAATTGCTCGAGCGAGCATTGCCTTTAGTGAGTATCTTCCCCGCTCGAGACTGAAGGTTCGGGTGCCGGCGCGGGGGAGCGGCTGTCAGCAGGAGGGAGCAGGGGGGAGAGAGGGAGAGAGAGATCTCCCCTCCATTCCGCCCCGCTCTCCCTCGCAGCTCCGTGCCCGCTGCCGGCACCCGAACCTTCAGTCTCGAGCGGGGGAGATACTCGCTAAAGGCGAGTATCCTCGCTCATCTATAGTCAGCAGCTGTCTGTTAGGTGAATGGCCCATGAAGCTGCTGTAAAACATTTCTATAAATGCAGCTCAGGAAAGATTCTCCAATCAGAAAATAAAAACAAAAAATGTTAGTCTATTATTTAGATAGGTGCCTGTCTATAGTCGGGATCCACCTTGTTCTGTGCTCCCTTCTTATATTATGGGGTCAGTATGCTGGGAAGCACTGTTGGGGGGTGTAGTAAAATTGGCTATATTTTTCAGTCTAATGAGGCCTCTGTGGTTTTAATTTATACCCTTTGGATGTTTGAAAAAAAAACAAAAAACTAAATTTAGTTTGATGTGAGGGTCTTTGGTTTTTGCAATTTCACAACTTTACTGTTTTTTGGTTTGAGATTAATGAAGGCCCTCTCTCTGCCCTTGCTGCATTTTGGTAAATCCTGTTAACACCAGACACAGCGCCTTACCTGGCCTCATGGCGCTGATAACTGGAGGCCTGGGAGGAATATGTGGCTGGGTCCGATGAGTCACAGTACTGTTTCGGGGTGATAGTAGGGGTTTTGTTTGCCGCAGACCCATGAACCCTGTTTGTCAACAATGCATTGTGCAGGCTGGTGGTGGTTCCAAACTGGGGTGGGGTGTGTTGTCATGGCATGGGTTGGGTACATAGTGTTGTGTACATAGTGTTTCGCCCATAAACGTCATTTGACCAGTGCCCGCTACGTTTCACTGCTTGGTGACCATTTACTGCCCTTCATGCATTTCATGTACCCCAACAATGATGGGATATTCCATCAGAATAATGCACCATGTCTTTGGGCCCAAGTCATCCAGAATTAGTTTGAGGAGCATTCTGGATATTTCCTAGATATGGTGTGGCCTGCATGTTTGCCTGACATGAGCCCAATCGAGCATTTATGGGGTGTGGTGAAGAGGTGCATCTACAAATCCCACATAGCTGTGGGTGGCTATTCATATAGCATGGCTCAACATCCCTCCAGCCATCTTCTGTCCACTTGTGGAATCTGTGCCACGTTGAGTTGCTGTACTTCACCCAGCTAGAGGGGGTCCTACACAATATTAGCTCCTGTCCCAGTGACTTTTGTATGTCAATATACAGTATATGTTCTGTATAAAGACTTCCCAGCTCCCCCTGGAAACCATATGCACTACCCTTTAATGCCAGATTTTGACCAATAATGGGGCCACTCCACGGTCAACTTTCCATCCATATGTAAAGTTCAATGATAAATTAAAATTTTGATAAGGGAAATGAATAGGATCTAAACAATGTAGCAGCAGAGTTCACATAGATGACAGGACATTAGATAGTACAGCAGGCACAGGTAGGTGATAGGTGATACCTCCTCGCCCAGCCCGCGTGCTGTGATACATGTTGGGTTCATCCCCGGTGCAGAGATGGCCATCAGTCTCATTTCTTCCCGACATCATCCAGGTACAAGTGTTCTTTCATCCTGTGTTGGACCAACATGAGAAAGTAGCAAGTGATGGGAAACCTGATATCTAAGAGAGTCTACAGCGACCCCGTCACCAGGACTTGTAGGAGGTGAAAGGGATATTCCGGTGTCATCCACTGCACTGTGGGGATCAATTCTGTACGGCTTTTAAGATCTCCGCTTGTTGTCATTAAATGGGAACCTTCATTATTTACTTCCAGTAAATACAAGTCCCAACTGGTCATGTGATGGACATTTTCTGCGTTTTTGGTGTCATGTTTTTTTTTTGTTTATTTTTTAGGTGGAAAATGTTACTAAATCTCCAATTAGACGGGAAGAGTGTTGAGTAAACGATGCCTGACACTCGTCCCCGCACCTGCACGGGAGCTTGTATTGCTGGCTCACAGCGGGAAGGCTGCGGAAGACTTCTCTCCTGATGCTCCCCCGCCCCTCTGCATTGACATAATGTAGCGGTCATTCAGTACTGCACATCTGCTATTTACACTGAGCGATCAGCTCATCGTCCATCATTTATGCAGCATAATCGATGGACGATCAACTGATCGCTCAGTGTAAATAGTAGCCGTTCAGTACTGAATGTCCGCTATGTTAACTCAATGGAGTGAGGCGGGGTAGAGCATGGAGAGAAATCTCCATCAGCCTTCCCGCTGTGAGCCAGCGATACTAGCTCCCATGTAGGTGCACAGAAGCTGGTATGTGCAGGGACGAGTGTCGGGCAATGTTTGCGCAACATTCGTCCCGTCTAAATGGAGCTGGCGCGTCCATACAGTGAGCTGCTTTCTGCAGGAAGCAGGCAGGTCCTTTCTTGCTGCAGTGGTAAGGCTTGGTATTTCGGTCTGTGTCCCATTCATTTCAATGGGAACTTGGCCTGCAATACTAAGCCTGGCCACTGCTATAAGAACGGAGCTGTCTGCTTCCTGCAGAAATCAGCTCAGTGCACGAGTGCACTGGACCGATCAACAGCTGATCCTGATGATGGTCCCCCGCCGATCTGCTGAGAATAGGGCATAAATAGTTTACAACTGAACAACCCCTTTAATATTAACTCTTGTTTTCTAGATAAAGACGAAAACAGTGTCGCAGTGCGTTGAATATTATTACACTTGGAAGAAGATTCTGCACATGGGCCGCAGGCAAAGGGCACGTCTCACTGAACTGCATGAGGATGACACGGTAAGTGTGTAGTGTGGAGAAACGCTGAGCCTGGGTGGTCACAGGTATATTTCCTATTCTTCATCACTCACCGGAATGAAGGGGCCGGCAGTAAATGGAGGCAGTATGTCTTTGTATTAAGGAGAAACATGGCCGCCATACAGGCTCTAGTATGTGCATGAAGCCTAAAATTGATCAGATCCAGTGGGTCTTCTGCCCTTTCATTCAAGCAATCTGCGGTGGTGGTCTTGCTACTCGGACCCCTATTGCTTTCTGAAACTTATCCTAGTACACAAGAAAGTTAAGAGGGTGTTCTAGGCATTTACTATTGATGACATATCGTCAGAATAGGCCATCAATGATTAATCAGCCGGTGTCCGCCGTTTATCTTCCCCGGTGATCAGCTGATCCTCCGACCTGCAGTCAGTGCAGTGGAGCCGGATGTCCGTATTATCTGCTTCCATTGATTTCAATAGGAGTGAAGCCTTTCTATTACATTACACCTCCAGCTCTGACCACTGATCAGTAGTAAATGTTGGAATACCCCTTTAAGCCATATAGGACATTTTGATAAATTTGGCACAAACTTGTAAAACCATACATATTGCTGCGGTAAATCTCCAAAATGTGAACAGGATGATTCCCAATTATGCACCCACAAGAACTTCTACCCATCTTCATTACAGTGTGAAAGCAACCCTCTGGGCCCGGACATACACAGATGGCCGCACTGCTTCTCTGACTACCCGATGCACACTGTGTATCAGTATGCATTGGTAGTCTTAGACATTACACGCTGCTCTGACTGGCTCATGCAGGCACCTCTGGCCAATCAAAGCAGCGGACAGTGTCAGAGAGGTGGCGCTGCTGAGGTATTGTTCCATCTATCCCTATTTGCATATTTCCCAGAGGAGCATGGATAACCTTCTAAGTCTTTTCACTCACCTTCTAGATGCTCTCCTCAAGGAGAAATGATACCCTTCCTGACCTTAGTCTAATGACACATACTATCACACAGTGCGCATCAGGTAGTCAGAGACACATCTTAGGCCTTGAAAGGTCTTTTAAATGAGGAGTTTCCTACAAAAAAAACACATCAACTGTCCACACAATAAGTCATAAATGAATGACCGATGGGGGGTCCAACCACTGACAACCCCAGGGATCAAGAGGACGCCGCACCGTAAGTCCCCATAGTGAATGGAACGGCGATGCATGTGCTTGACCATCAATCTATTCACGGTCTATGGGAATAGCCAATCACTGCACTCAACTGTCTCCCTCGTTCTCGTAGAAGTGAGTTGAGTGTTGGTCACGCATATGCACTGTCGCTCCATTCACTAGGGGGAGCTAGGTGTACCAATCACAATATTACTGGGGGTGTCAGTGGTCTGATGGGTTGTTTAGTGGGAAAGCGGTTTAATGGTAAACGTAACTTGTTTATATAGTGGTTCCTGAAGGCATTAGTGTTGTGTTCATTAGTGGCACTTTTTATTTTTTCCTAATTTCCAAAAAAATGCTGCGGCCAGATGTTCGCTGTATGTCAATAGGAAAATATAAAATGCACTGCAAACTGTGTTTTACCTCTTTTGGGGAATTTTTCTTCACTTTTGGTGCATTTTTTAGGTCAGTGTTTTTGTTTTTTTTCCTACACGCAGCATGCTCTATGTGTGGTGTTTTTTATGTATTTTCCCATCGTCTTCTTGGTAGGATTAGAAATTGGCATATGTGAAAATTGCATAAATATAATAAAAAGCCACCCTAAAGACGTTTGTAAAAACACATGAAAGTCATGTTGTTTTTTACGTCGTCTCAAGAAAGGTGTGTGAAGAAAAGTCAGCTGTACTTTAGGAAGGCTAAGTGACGACCTTTGTAATGGAAGCCATATTGTTTTTTCCCCCAACTTTCCCAAAAACACATACAACTGAAAAACATAAATAGCCCTTTTTTTTTTTTACACCTTTACTAAACCGGATGATTCAGGATCTTATATTTTCTGGTGAATTTTCGGTCCTTTGTCACACAAGTTAGTGGGATACAGAAATTTTTTTTTTTACTCAAAAGCGAGGCACAAGCTTAAGGGTTTATTCACACAGGTGATTTTAACCCTCTCCAATCCACTGTCTGACGTCTGAAGACATTATGATTTAAGGCTGTACAGCTCCGATGTTGGAAGACATCAGTCGGGGTTCTCTTACTGTATATTACCAGCCTCTCTGCTGTCAGTCATAGCCGGCCTCCCGCTGCAGCAGGGGGGGGCATCAGAGATGTGCCCCCCACTGTTAACCCCTTCCCTGCCATGATCTATATAGATAGCGGCATGGGAAGGGTTAACAGAGGGAGAGCGCTCCCTCTGTGAAGTTGCCGGGCTCTTGCGATATAATTGCAGAGAGCCTGGCCTGTTGCCATGGCAACAGGACGCCAGATACTGGCGTCCTGTGTTGCCAGTGCCTGGGAACGCTGTATAAGCAATAAGGCATGGCAGGACAGAGGTCCTGTCATGCCTTATCACAGTGATCATCAGTGCTGTGCTTTAAGTCCCTCAGAGGGACACACATGGTGTAAAAAAAAAGAATAAAAATGTACAAAAAAGAAAAATGTTAAAAAAATGTAAAGGAAAACCTTTTTTTGTGCTTTTTCTCATATTAGCATAAAAAAGGTAAAAAAAAGGCATGTTTGGTATTGTCGCGTCCATAACAACGTGTACAAAAAGTTGAACACGCTTTTTTTTGTACGGCAAAAAGCGTTAAAAAAACCCGCTAAAAAACAGAGGCAAAATGCTAACTTTTAGCATTTTTGTATTTTAGCATTTTGCCTCCCAAAAAAATGCAATTAAAGTGATAAAAAAAAGCCGTATAATCACCAAGATGGTACTAATAAAAACTACAGCTCGTCTCGCAAAAAATAAGCCTTCACAAAGCTCCATACATAGAAAAATAAAAAAGTTACAGGACTTTGAATGCAGCGATATAGAAAAAAAAGATTTCTAAAAAAAGGGTTTTTATTGCAGAAAAGTGCAAAAACCTAAAACAAAGTAAGAATTTTGGTATCGCTGTAACCGTACGGATCCGCAGAAAAAATGGATTGTGTCATTTATGCTGCATGATTAACGCTGTAAAAAAAAAAAAATCTATGGCAGAATTAATGCGTTTTCTTCCCCGGTTATCATAAAAAAAAATTATAAATGTTTTTCAATATAGTCTATGTACCCAAAAATGGCACCATCAAAAACTACAGTCCGCCACGCAAAAAACAAGCCCTCATACGGCCGCGTCGACGGAAAAATAAAAAAAGTTATGGCTTTTAAAAAATGGAGATGAAAATCTGCCAAAAATTGTTGCGTCCTTAAGCCCAAAATAGGCCGTGTCATTAAGGGGTTAATACTGCAGGGCATACAGTTACGTCCTGCAGGTTCGGGGGGGGGGGGGGTGTATGCAGGGGCGATGCCGTGCAATACCACAAGGGTATACACGGCACGGCCCGCAACAGCTCCGATAAGCCACGCTACTCATCGGAGCTGTTAACCCTTTAAATGCCGTCATCAATTCTGACGGCGACATTTTAATTCACACGACCGCAAAGCAAAAAACTATAGAATAAAGATCTCATGTAATTTTTGTAGCAGTCTGTACGCCATAGAAACAAGACACACATAAAGATGACAGAATTTTGTTTTTTTTTCCATTTCCCTCCACGTAGAATTTTTTTCAAACTTTTTCAGTACATTATATGGTACATTAAATAGTATTACTGAAAAATACAACTCGTCTCCCAAGAAACAACCAGCCCTCAGACAGCTAGATCGATGGATAATTAAAAGAGTTATGATTTTTTTAAAGGGGGTGGGACAAACTGAAAATGGAAAAAAAAAGGCCTGTGTCATTAAGGGGTTAAGCATGAAAAACGTGTAATACTTGCAACACAAAAACTGAACATAAACTGATGAAAACTGCATAGATACAGTGAAATCAGTTTATCACTAACCAAAATCACACTCGCCCTTGTTGATAAGGCCTGATGGTTTCACTTCTCTTTGCGCAGTACTTGGGGATGTAATCTTGGTGGTTACTACAATGGAGTTGCATGGTGACGCACGAAAGGAGGATCAGTCTCTTATTAGAGTAAAGACAAAATGAGTTCAGTGATGGCGTTTGTACAGCAGGCATCTCGGTCGCAATGCGGTGAATGGTTCGTCCAACTGCATTGGGTCAGTCTGTTAGCCATGGCAGCTTTATATATCAATTGCCATATTTTGACACTGACCTGCCTCAGATCAATATACACTACAGCAGCACCTCTGCGTTCCTCAGCAGTGACCTAAGCATCGCCTCAGGACTTGCTCCCTGTCTAGCTTCCTCTCTCACTTAGCTTTCCCTCTATAGCACCCCCAAACCAACTTCTTACTCCATGCTGTGACCTCACTACTTCTGGATCCACACATAAGGCCGGGCTCACACGAGTGGGTTGGATCCCATATGTGGGAGGACCGCGGCAGATTCCGGTTGTGAGCCGGGCTGGTGACCCTGTGTACCTCCTTTAACGGTATAGCGGATGA
The DNA here is from genome assembly GCF_035609145.1 of Eleutherodactylus coqui. Classification (NCBI taxonomy): domain Eukaryota; kingdom Metazoa; phylum Chordata; class Amphibia; order Anura; family Eleutherodactylidae; genus Eleutherodactylus; species Eleutherodactylus coqui. The sequence goes on along the minus strand of NC_089839.1, from coordinate 52,448,976 downwards.
CTGTGGAGGCTCGCAGGCGGTCATGAGCGGTACAGTTTTTTTCTATTTCCCACACCGTCACTTAGTGATGACGTGGGTACCCGCACCCATACGCAGTGTCTCCAATCTCCACTGCAAAATAGAGCATGCTGCGCTTTTTCTTCTATATGCAATCCGCATCTGCAAGTGTGAATGAAAAATCACAAATTCATGCCCCGCGTTTTACCGCTGATAGTCTGCGCGGACAGCGATTGCGGAATCCGCAATACAAATTTGCCGTGTGAGCCCGGCCTTACTTTCAGGCCATACGTCAGCTACTAGTACTGCCAAACAGTGTAACAGCTATCCAGCCACGTGTTCCTCTGGCCACCCGGCAAACGCGCCAACACCGTCTCTGCAGGGTAAAATAACATCATAATCGCCCGTGATCTAACATTGCAGCATCTGGACGGGTTCCACACAAGTTATAGCTTCGTCTCTGTCACTGCACTGACCAATCTCATTTCTCTTTCAGACGAGTGTTGATGATGTGGAAGAGGATGACGGTGGTGAACATAGAAAGTATGAAGTGGATAATGACGGAGTGCAGAAAACCCCAGACTTACCGCATCCAGCAGACGGCAATTATTCTGTCTCTGCAAACCCCGACCCTCCGGCTGGGAACTTTGTGTGCGAAATGGGAAACTGCGGAGCTGTAAGTTCACGATGTTACTAGTTGGACATCCTCAAAATAGGGAGGCTTTTTCCTTCTTTTTTTAGTCTTCTTTTTCCTTCTTCTTTTTTCTTATACACAGCTTTTATAGCTCTTAGACAGTGCTACACACCAGGTATTGGTGAAGTTTTAGTTTGGTTCAAACTACTTTGGACCTAACCAAACTTTTTGCCCAAGTTAGACGGATCAGCTGACCACTAATCCGCACCTCTATCTGAACATTTCGGACATCTTCCAGTGAGCCCAGTTCTGGGTTCTGCAGGTTCCTATTGTGTTATAACATTACATTCTGTTGTCTGGCTTCCAGATATTCTGCTCCCGGCAGGCTTTGAATGGCCATGCCCGTATTCATGGAGGAACAACTACCCCTGCCAAGGTGTTTACCGGTAGAAGAAGAGCCAAGTCAGGGGCTCAGAGTGAATACTGCTCTGTGAAGAGCTCCCCGGCGCACAGCACCACCAGCGGAGAGACCGACGCTACATCCGTATTCCCATGTAGACTCTGTGGCAAGTAAGTGGCTATTTCCAGGATAGAGTAGGGCTGTAGTCACATGTGTAAATTCGGCAACTGCCCTATACCTCTAAATGGAGCTTGCAGAAACCAGCGCACATGCAGCAATGCACCTATCTGGAATGGCTTTTTCAGTCGCAGCTATTTTTGCAACCCGTCTGAATATATCCGTGGGGCGCACTGACAAGTTACGTATTTCCTTCAGCGATAAATCCACAACAAACCCACAGCAAAATTTTGGATGTGGACAGGCCGCTAATTTCATCTGTGGTGAAAATTGACATTCTGTGGATTCAAATGGAATCTGTTAGCTATGAGCCCCATAAACCTAACTTATAGGCTCATAGGAGCGGACACGCCGAGTCCGGGGATGTGAGGATTACGCTTACCTTTCCCGCCGCTCAATGCATTTGGCCGACTAGTGAAAGTGGGCACGAAGAATGAGAGGACTAGTTATCTAATTCTATGCCTGCTCCATGTAGTCCGGCTGCAGATGGGGAAACGCTGAGGAGGGTAAGTGGAACGCTCACATCCGCAGATTCGGGGTTTCAGCTCCTATAAGTTTAGTCTACGGGGTTGGTAGCTACCAGATTCCCTCTAATATCTGCGCTGCATCGCTGTTTTTTTGTGCTGTAATTCATTGTGTATTTTTTGTATGCAAATCCACAAAGGAAACTCCTTAGCATATGCGCCGTACAAAAAGATACCCCAAGGCTTTTTTTTTTTTTTTGCACAAAAATATGTTTTTGCGGAAATATTTTTCCTATAAAGAAGTCTATGGGAAAACGAGTGAAATCTCGCCAAACTAAGAGCATGCTGTGTTTTGAAAAAAAACACTAAGGACCCAAAGAGCGCAGAACAAGTGTGGATAAATGCCACAAAGTTTGTGATGCATTTCATAACCCCCTGTTGTCATCCACGTAACACCTGGACATGGCGGTCTTTGCCAAAAAAAAATATACGCCAAAAACCATGGCAGAAACGCAATAAGACATCATGTATGAAGAACATCCTAAGTGACTTAAACGGTCCGTCAATGACAGGTTTATAGCCGTGGTAATGAACTTAGTGAAATGAGTCCCCATTCTCTGCCCGGGTCTTTACAATTTTGACAGTCTCGAAATCTGATTTGTAGAACAGAACCCTGGATAACACGACTTCTAGCTGTTTTATAACTCACCAAATAGTGCAAACTTACTGCTACCAACAGATTCGGTATAAATTTAAAGCGACCCTCCCATTTCGGGAAAAAGTTCCTGAAACCAAAAAGGTTTGTGACGGGTGTATTGCCTGCACTCATTCTTCTCTGCCATCTATCTGATCCACTGGTTCTGAGCCGCGGTTTTGGCCGCCCTGGATGGCCAACACAACCTTCAGATGACCCAATTCCCATTGCTAGACTACCAATGCCTTATACCTGCTCTCCAGTCGGGCAGCGCTCGTCACATGATTAGCCCCGGACAATCAGAGAGCAGTGCACAGTGTGCATTAACTAGATAGAAAATTGTGGTGGCCATCTTGGATGTAGAAGCCAAGACCAAAACCAGCTGATTGAATGGACCACAGAGAAGAACAAGTCCATAAATTCACAACCTACTTTCTCTTAACTGCACTTCTAGCTAAACTGTTCCAAGTCGGCCTCGTGAAAATATCATTTCCTGCTGGATTCCTAGCATAAACTGTACAAAGCAGAGAACATTTGGTGTGTAGACTAGGGGCTTAACTATAGGGAGGTGCAGTTTTGAGGCCACACCTGGACCATGGAGTCTAAGGGGGTACAAAAGGCACCTCTGAAGCACATGATGGGTGGGGGACCCTTTACACATCTTCACCAAAGCTCCAAATGCCCTTCCTGGTATAGATGCCTACTGCTAGTTCTACACGTGGCATTGCTTGTGCTTATATCTCGAATTTATATCTACAGGGTCTTCTACAAGATCAAGAGTCGTAATGCGCACATGAAGACTCACCGGCAGCAGGAGGAGCATCAGAGGCAGAAGGCTCAGAAGGCTGCGGTGGCCGCAGAGATGGCCGACACGATTGCAAGGACTATAGTAAGGACTACTCTGCCCACAGACAATATCATGTCGTTTGATCCCTTCAGCCTGATTAAAACCTTGGAAGATGACTTTGATGACGATGTGGCCCAGGATCTAGAAGACGTCCTGGTGGAGACCGAGGTCATGCACTCCGACCTGATCTTGGATGATGAAGACGCAGATCTGCTGCAGGACGGGGACTTGTAGCCTGGCATAGTCACCAACATGGATCCCTAACTGGGAAAACTTTCATTTCCTGCACGCAAACGGAATTCTAGTTGGGGTTTCCGGTCTTCGGTAGGTGGCCCGCCATTGTGTGCTCATCAACCCGCTGCAAGAGGAGGTATCAGAAGAAAGCTTCACCTCTGGAAATGATCATTTTATTGCCGTTGTTAGGATTGTTTACATTGATTGAAAATCCATCTTACTCAGACAAAACTGTGACCACCGTGATGGCCGCCATTTTGTGGACTGCGCTAGGGAAGACCATTGGGCTGTGTAACTATGACCGATCCATGCTACAGCATGGTCTCCTCACTGGTTCTGTCAGGAACGAGCGCCCAGTGATGTTTTTACAAGCCGTTCGCCACTACCGTATGTGCGTGAATGTGTCATTAGTACGATGGTTCGGGCACACGTGACGCCATTGTTCCCTGCTTACATGTGGTGATGAGCTGTTGACAGCAGGTGGCGCTGCATAAAGGATGCGATTACTTATAAATGAGCATTTGCTTGTTTGTCAGCTGATCAGCAGCTCCTTCACCCGATCACCGGCCATGTGACATTTGTTTCTGATCATCTGCTTATGTAAAAGGTCCTTAAAGGGGTTTTCCATGCAAATACCATTGATGACCTATCGCAGGATCAGTCAGCAATAGTTGATCAGCTTGGGTCCCGGCCGATCCGGTGATTGGGCAAACACTGTCAGTACCAGAACACACAGGGGTACGGAACGGAAGCAGTTAGCTCCGACCTTCATGTAGTGGCAGCTAAGTGCAGGTGCAGCTCTGACCAGCACCGGCCACTACTGCACCTCGCTTCCACTCTGTAGTCCTGGGTGTTGTAGCCCTGACAATGGGCACCCGATTAGCTGTTTGGCTGAGGTCCCCAGCCACTCAACTATTGATGACCAATTCTGAAAATCGTATTTGCCTTGAAAACTCCTCAAAGTTTTGGCCCTTTAATTTAAAAAGTGGAAAATAGTGTCCCTATGGCAACACCTCCTGCCATTGCTCTGCTGGTTCATCTTAGGGACACTGTGTTTTTTCATAGCATCCCTGCACACAACCCTGCCACTGCACAAGCCATTTAAAATCTAGATGATAACTTTGGGTCCCACGATGTCCCTAGAACAAGTTTGGATAAAGCCTAAGTGCAGAAAGGAAGTGTTGTCATGGGGCTATAACTTCATGCAGTGTCTTCCTATCACCTCAATTTCCAAGCATTGCACCTATGAACCAAAGGGAATGACAAAATTACATGTTTACTGTCTAAATAAGATTTTTCTAGAAGCTGACTAAACAAGACTGATATAGACTGCCCTTCTGGCAATCCGGAGTTGATGGTGGCCGCAGCGCTGGGGGATCGTAGGGACGTCCGTCGGAAGTGATGGACAACATTGCTGTTCGTTGGTCTCAGTAGGAAACCATAAAGTCTCCTTATAAGGATTCAGCTCATACCCCAATTTTTACTTGGGCTCCAATTTGATTCTACGATCCTTAGATCCAAAATGGCGTCCTTGGTCTTTGGTTTTGTTCCGCAGCATTTACACGGATGTTATGACGTTCTAAATAAGTTTGTGAAATTTGCGATTTGTATTTTAACTCATGTTTTAGTAGGAACTTTTTTTTTTTTTTTTTAATCAGACCGGTCTGGGTCTTTTAATGTTTTTCAAAAAGTGCGCACTTCATTAGTCACAAGAAGCCATGAATGTATCCCAGGATTAAAGAGCATATACTAACTGGGCGCAACAACCATTTAGATGCTGTTTTATTCTATAATCTGCCCTACAAAAGTAGCTGATTGGCTGATGTGGTCAGATGATTGCCAAACTGTTGAAAAACTACAACTCCCAGCATGCCATAGTTAGGAAATCGTAGTTTTGCAACAGCTGGAGAACCACAGATTAGAGATCACTCATCGAGAGGTTAACATAATAGTTGAGATGCTGAATAAATGGCGTAGATGGGCTTCAAACGATTTCAGTTATCGGGACCCCCAGGAGAGCACTGGGGACACCTAGAAGGTGAGTGAGGAGACTTATAAGGCCATGCATGCTCCTCTGGGTGATCAGCTCCTCCTCTAGCCGGATCGGTGGTCATAGTTGGAATTATAATAGCCTTCACTCCCATTGGAAGCGCCAGAGCGATGCTTCTATCAGGGTAGGTTCACATGGCGGAACTCACCGTGGAAAAATTCCACATGAATTCTACCTATAAAATGCGCGGCTTTTTGACGCAGTGTCTCACGCGGCTCCCCATACGGAATTTGCTCTTCCGATGAGTAAAATCCACATTCGAAATTTCGAAATGGAAGCTAATGCGAAAGCTAAGGTTGATGCGAAAGTGCAGAGAAACTGGATTTTCGACAGGGCAGATGCAGCATGTGGACACCCACCAAATTCTGCGGCAGAAAGAGACAGATTTTCACGCTGATTTTAGAGCCGGAGTTCACATGGAGTTTTTCCGCCGTGTGATCCTACGCGTACACTTCCAGCTCTGACCACTGATGCGGATGTCTGGCCCCGCTGCACTGACGGCGGCTAGAGGATTCGCTGATCGGTGGAGGTCCAGAGTGACGCACCCCCCAACCCATCAACCAGGTCATCTATAATAAATGTCTGGAAAACTCCTTTAAAGAAACAAAAAAGGCCGTTATGAAAGATTCCCGTAAAGGAGAACTAACAGAATTGTATGAAAGACAAGAAGTAAAGACGTTTCTATTGAACGGCCTGCATCACATTCAGAAATCTGCCCCATTGTCTGTACGGCAAGGCAGAATAAGGCAAAAGCGCAGTCAGGAAGTGCTGTCATAATAGCGGCGGAGCTCCGGGCTTCAGGCCTGTGATTCAGGGTGGTTTCACACGGACGAGAGAATTGTGCAGATGATGAAAGCAATGATTTACAACGGTTTCCTTCCCATCTGCGATGTTTTCACTCATGTGATGTGGAGTGAACAAAAAATCACAGCGTGCTCCATCTTTCTGCGATCTGCGATTTTTTTTTTTTCCCTCTCTCTCCCATGGTTCCCTATGGAGCCTCCTTTTTATTGCAACACAACAAACCTGCCCCCATGAATACAATCGAGCGCTACTTGCAGACAGATGAATGTAAAGTTGCATCTGAGATTCCCAGGCGTAACTCGCATCAGACATCAAAAGGATCTTTTATACATTGCTTCTGCTAGTTCTCCTTTTGTTGGATCACCATTTCGGTCAGACTCTCAGCATTGCTGCTAGTGTTCATGACTCGCATGGAGCCCACTGCCCATGCTGTACGGAGGACCCCTATATGTATATGGAACATTAGGAGGGGAGGAACTTTTTAACCCAAGAGGTTAGCCAGGATTAGAAAAACTTAGCTGTTATTTTTTTTCCAGGAATAGCGCCCCATCTGCTCACAGTTTGTGTCTGGTATTGCAGCTCAGTCTCATCCACTTCAGTTTAAACTGAACTGCATTACCAGACACATCCTGTGGACAGATGCGGCGCTGTTTCTGTAAGAAAACCTATTTTGCGCATCTTGCATTATATGGAGACCCTATCAGCCTCGGTACCCGAGAGCGCATTACGGAATGTCGCCTGTCTTTTACGACACGTTTTATGCAAACCTTTAACTACTGTTTAGACTTTTTCGGTAAGGAGATGTAAATATTTTTCTGGATTATGACTGTAAATTGTATAAAGCAGAGATGATAGCCATATGTACAGTCTGGTGGGCTGCAGCGCTTCCTCACATCCCTGTGCCTTCCTGTCGCTGCTGATGATTTGTGAGTTACAAATATAAAACCGTTAGAGTTTGGGTTTTTTACTGTACATTTAAAGCTGAATTTCTGCCCGGAACCGCTGTAGGACTGGAGAGCTGCACTTTGTACAAACCGTTGCCTTATTACCGTTCTTCGCCACAAGAGGGCAGTAATTCTTGTTGGGTTTGTACTAATTTCACAATAAAAAGGAGTATTATTGAGGATTTGTCTTATTTTCTGGAATAATAGTTGTCGATCTATTAAAGGGGAGACAGAGGCACCAAAATACAGTGGAAGTTCTTTCATCTGATAATCCGGCGTGGACGGCGATCGCAGATGGTCAGCGGATCCTGGAAGTCACAATGAAGTTTTCATTCACTTCATTGTAATCTTCAGGAGGGTGACGTACATAAATGTAGATGCGTTTCTGTAGGCGTCCAGTGGTTGGCGCCACCTAGTAACGTCACATCTCAGCGCCAGATCATCAGGATTTCCCTCTACCACGGCTTTGTTCCCTTCTACAGCGGCAGCTCTGAGACACCTCCACCACTAGAAGTCCCAGCATGCTCCGCTGATCTACTGGGGAGAATGTTGGGCAGCAGGATTGGAATCCAACAGACCTTAGTCAGTAGCGGCCATTCTGTGCTGTTCATGCCCAGCTTGATCTAGATCCAGTATTTCTGTCATTTCTGTTGTTTGCCCCCTATGATGAAGCGAACAACTGAAAGCAAAAGTCCAAGAGAAAATAAGGTCTTACCAAGCAGTCCATGATTAGTAGCGCAGTCCTCTACTCCACCTCACAGGACAAATCATCCACTCTTCGTCAGTTGCATTGAGGCCGACGGTTACATGAAAGTAGGTTTCCCATTAACAAAACTGTACTGTACTCTACTAATTTTTATATGTCAGGACTGATGTTCAACCAGCGCCACCTACTGTTTATATCCCCAGATATTGTAACATTAGTCCTGGAATATCGGAGGATAGAAACAGCAGGTGGCACTATCCTAACATCGGTCCTGGAATATCTCTGGAGATAGAATAGCGTCACCTGCTTGTAACATTAGTCCTGGAATATCGGAAGATAGAAACAGCAGGTGGCGCTATTCTAACATCAGTCCTGGAATATCCGGGGATAGAAAAAGCAGGTGACGCTATTCTAACATCAGTCCTGGAATATTCGGGGATAGAAACAGCAGGTGCCGCTATTCTAACATCAGTCCTTGAATATCTGGGGATAGAAACAGCAGTTGGCGCTATTCTTACATTGGTCCTGGAATATCTAGGGATAAAAACAGCGGGTGGCGCTATTCTAACATCAGTCCTAGAATATCCAGAGATAAAATAGCGCCACCTGCTGCTTCTAACATCAGTGCTGGAATATCCAGAGATAGAACAGCGCGACCTGCTGTTTCTAACATAAGTCCTAGTATATCTGGAGATATAAACAGCAGGTGGTGCTATTTTAACATTGGTCCTGGAATATCTAGGGATAAAAACAGCAGCTGGCGCTATTCTAACATTGGTCTTGGAATATCTCTGGAGATACAAGCAGGTGCCGCTATTCTAACATCAGTCCTGAAATATCCGGGGATAGAAATAGCAGGTGGCGCTATTGTAACATTGGTCCTGGAATATGCAGTGATAGAGACAGCAGGTGGCGCTATTCTAACATCAGTCCTGGAATATCTAGGGATAGAAACAGCAGGTCGTGCTATCCTAACATTGGTCCTGGAATATCTGGGGATAGAAACAGCAGGCGGTGCTATTCTAACATCAGTCCTGGAATATCTGGGGATAGAAACAGCAGGTGCCGCTATCCTAACATTGGTCCTGGAATATCTGGGGATAGAAACAGCAGGCGGTGCTATTCTAACATCAGTCCTGGAATATCTAGGGATAGAAACAGCAGGTCGCGCTATCCTAACATTGGTCCTGGAATATCTGGGGATAGAAACAGCAGGCGGTGCTATTCTAACATCAGTCCTGGAATATCTGGGGATAGAAACAGCAGGTGCCGCTATCCCAACATTGGTCCTGCAATATCCGGGGATAGAAACACCAGGTGGCGCTATCCTAACATTGGTCCTGGAATATCTGGGGATAGAAACAGCAGGTGGCGCTATTCTAACATCAGTCCTGGAATATCTGGGGATAGAAACAGCAGATGGCGCTATTCTAACATCAGTCCTGGAATATCTAGGGATAAAAACAGCAGGTGGCGCTATCCTAACATTGGTCCTGCAATATCCGGGGATAGAAACACCAGGTGGTGCTATTCTAACATTGGTCCTGGAATATCTGGGGATAGAAAGAGCAGGTGGCGCTATTCTAACATCAGTCCTGGAATATCCGGGGATAGAAACAGCAGGTGGCCCTATTCTAACATTGGTCCTGGAATATCCGGAGATAGAGACAGCAGGTGGCGCTATTCTAACATCAGTCCTGGAATATCTGGGGACAGAAACAGCAGGTGGCGCTATCCTAACACTGGTCCTGGAATATCCGGGGATAGAAACAGCAGGTGGCGCTATTATTCTAACATCAGTCCTGCAATATCCAGGGATAGAAACAGCAGGTGACACTATTCTAACATCAGTCCTGGATTATCCGGAGATAAAAACAGCAGGTGGCGCTATTCTAACATCAGTCCTGGAATATCCGGAGATAGAATAGCGCCACCTGCTATTTCTAACATCAGTCACGAAATATCTCTGGAGATACAAGCAGGTGCCGCTATTCTAACATCAGTCCTGGAATATCCGAAGATAGAAAAAGCAGGTGGCGCTATTCTAACATCAGTCCTGGAATATCCGGGGATAGAAACAGCAGGTGGCGCTATTCTAACATCAGTCCTGAAATATCCGGGGATAGAAACAGCAGGTGGCGCTATTCTAACATCAGTCCTGGAATATCCGGGGATAGAAACAGCAGGTGGCGCTATTCTAACATCAGTCCTTGAATATCCGGGGATAGAAACAGCAGGTGGTGCTGTCCTAACATTGGCCCTGGAATATCTAGGGATAAAAACAGCAGGTGGCGCTATCCTAACATTGGTCCTGGAATATCCAGTGATAGAGACAGCAGGTGGCGCTATTCTAACATCAGTCCTGGAATATCTGGGGATAAAAACAGCAGGTGGAGCTATCCTAACATTGGTCCTGGAATATCCAGTGATAGAGACAGCAGATGGCACTATTCTAACATCAGTCCTGGAATATCTGGGGATAGAAACAGCAGGTCGCGCTATCCTAACATTGGTCCTGGAATATCTGGGGATAGAAACAGCAGGTGGCGCTATTCTAACATCAGTCCTGGAATATCTAGGGATAAAAACAGCAGGTGCCACTATACTAACATTGGTCCTGGAATTTCTGGGGATAGAAACAGCAGGTGGTGCTATTCTAACATCAGTCCTGCAATATCCGGGGATTGAAACACCAGGTGGCGCTATTCTAACATTGGTCCTGGAATATCCGGAGATAGAGACAGCAGGTGGCGCTATTCTAACATCAGTCCTGGAATATCTGGGGATAGAAACAGCAGGTGGCGCTATCCTAACACTGGTCCTGGAATATCCGGGGACAGAAACAGCAGGTGGCGCTATTATTCTAACATCAGTCATGCAATATCCGGGGATAGAAACAGCAGGTGGCGCAATTCAAACATTGGTCCTGGAATATCTGGGGATAAAAACGGCAGGTAACGCTATTATTCTAACATCAGTCCTGCAATATCCAGGGATAGAAACAGCAGGTGGCACTATTCTAACATCAGTCCTGGATTATCCGGAGATAAAAACAGCAGGTGGCGCTATTCTAACATCAGTCCTGAAATATCCGGAGATAGAATAGCGCCACCTGCTATTTCTAACATCAGTCACGAAATATCTCTGGAGATACAAGCAGGTGCCGCTATTCTAACATCAGTCCTGGAATATCCGAAGATAGAAAAAGCAGGTGGCGCTATTCTAACATCAGTCCTGGAATATCCGGGGATAGAAACAGCAGGTGGAGCTATTCTAACATCAGTCCTGAAATATCCGGGGATAGAAACAGCAGGTGGCGCTATTCTAACATCAGTCCTGGAATATCCGGGGATAGAAACAGCAGGTGGCGCTATTCTAACATCAGTCCTTGAATATCCGGGGATAGAAACAGCAGGTGGTGCTGTCCTAACATTAGCCCTGGAATATCTAGGGATAAAAACAGCAGGTGGCGCTATCCTAACATTGGTCCTGGAATATCCAGTGATAGAGACAGCAGGTGGCGCTATTCTAACATCAGTCCTGGAATATCTGGGGATAAAAACACCAGGTGGAACTATCCTAACATTGGTCCTGGAATATCCAGTGATAGAGACAGCAGATGGCACTATTCTAACATCAGTCCTGGAATATCTGGGGATAGAAACAGCAGGTCGCGCTATCCTAACATTGGTCCTGGAATATCTGGGGATAGAAACAGCAGGTGGCGCTATTCTAACATCAGTCCTGGAATATCCGGGGATAGAAACAGCAGATGGCGCTATTCTAACATTGTTCCTGGAATATCTAGGGATAGAAACAGAAGGTGGCGCTATTCTAACATTAGTCCTGGAAAATCTGGGAATAAAAACAGCAGGTGGCGCTATTCTAACATTGGTCCTGAAATATCTAGGGATAAAAACACCAGGTGGCGCTATTCAAACCTCAGTCTTGGAATATCCGGTAATAGAAACAGCAGGTGATGCTATTCTAACATCAGTCCTGGAATATCCGGGATAGAAACAGCAGATGGCGCTATTCTAACATTGTTCCTGGAATATCTAGGGATAGAAACAGAAGGTGGCGCTATTCTAACATTAGTCCTGGAAAATCTGGGAATAAAAACAGCAGGTGGCGCTATTCTAACATTGGTCCTGAAATATCTAGGGATAAAAACACCAGGTGGCGCTATTCAAACCTCAGTCTTGGAATATCCGGTAATAGAAACAGCAGGTGACGCTATTCTAACATCAGTCCTGGAATATCCGGGATAGAAACAGCAGGTGGCACTTTTCTAACATCAGTCACAAAATATCTCTGGAGATACAAGCAGGTGCCGCTATTCTAACATCACTCCTGGAATATGCAGGGCTAGAAACAGCAGGTGGCGCTATCCTAACATTGGCCCTGGAATATCTGGTGATAGAAACAGCAGGTGGCGCTATCCTAACATTGGTCCTGGAATATCTGGAATAGAAACAGCAGGTGGCGCTATTCTAACATCAGTCACGAAATATCTGGAGATGTAATTAGCAAATAGATAAATAGATACAAGCAGGTGCCGCTATTCTAACATCATTCCTGGAATACCTAAAATAGAAACCGCAGGTGGTGCTATTCTAACATCATTCCTGGAATATCCAGGGATAGAAACCGCAGGTGGCGCTATTCTAACATCGGTCATGGAATATCTGGTGATAGAAACAGAATAGCGCCACCTGCTGTTTCTACACCCAGATATTCAAGGACCGATGTTAGAATAGCGCCACCTGCTGTTTCTATCCCTGGATATTTCAGGAATGATGTTAGAATAGCACCACCTGTGGTTTCTATCCCTAGATTTTCCAGGACTGATGTTAGAATAGCACCACCTGCTACTTATATCTCCAGATATTTCATGACTGATGTTAGAATAGCGCCACCTGCGGTTTCTATCCCTAGATGTTCCAGGACTGATGTTAGAATAGCACCACCTGCTACTTATATCTCCAGATATTTCATGACTGATGTTAGAATAGCGCCACCTGCTAACATCAGTACTGGAATATCCGGGGATAGAAACAGCAGGTGGCGCTATTCTAATATTGGTCCTGGAATATCTGGGGATAGAAACAGCAGGTGGCGCTATTCTAACATTAGTCCTGGAATATCCTGAGATAGACAGAGCAGGTGGTGCTATTCTAACAACAGTCGAGGAATATCTGGGGATAGAAACAGCAGGTGGCTCTATTCTAACATTGGTCCTGGAATATCTGGGAGAGAAACTGCGGTGGTGGTTTTATAACATAAGTCCTTGAATATCCAAGTATAGAAACAGCACGTGGTGCTATTCTAATATCAGTCCTGGAATATCTGGGATAGAAACAGCAGGTGGCGCTATTCTAACACCAGTCACGAAATATCCGGAGATATAAGTAGCAGGTGGCGCTATTCCAACATCAGTCCTGGAATATCTAGGGATAGAAACAGGTGATGCTATTCTAACATCAGTCCTGGAATATCCAGGGATAGAAACAGCAGGTGGCGCTATTCTAACATTGGTCCTGGAATATTCGGGGATAGAAACTGCAGTGGTGCTTTTTTAACATTGGTCCTGGAATATCTGGGATAGACACTGCAGTGGTGCTTTTACAACATTGGTCCTGGAATATTTGGGGATAAAAACAGCAGGTGGCGCTATTCTAACATCAGTCCTGGAATATCCAGGGATAGAAACAGCAGGTGGCGCTATTCTAACATCAGTCCTGGAATATCCAGGGGTAGAAATAGCAGGTGGCGCTATTCTAACATGAGTCCTGGAATATCCGGGGACAGAAATAGTGGGTGGCGCTATTCTAATATTGGTCCTGGATTATCTGGGGATAAAAACAGCAGGTGGCGCTATTCTAACATCATTCCTGGAATATCCGAGTATAGAAACAGCAGGTGGCGCTATATTAATATCAGTCCTGGAATATCCGGGATAGAAACAGTAGGTGGCGCTATTCTAACATCAGTTACGAAATATCTGGAGATATACGTAGCAGGTGGCGCTATTCTATCATCAGTCCTGAAATATCTAGGGATAGAAACAGGTGATGCTATTCTAACATTGGTCCTGGAATATCCGGGAATAGAAACAGCAGGTTGCGCTATTCTAACATTGGTCCTGGAATATCTGGGAATAGAAACAGCTGGTGGCGATATTCTATAATTGGTCCTGGAATATCTGGGGATAGAAACAGCAGGTGGCACTATTCTAACATCAGTCCTGGAATATCCAGGGATAGAAACAGCAGGTGGCGCTGTCCTAACATCAGTCCTGGAATATCCAGGAATAGAAACAGCAGGTGGCGCTATTCTAACATCAGTAACGAAATATCTGGAGATATAAGCAGCAGATGGCGCTATTCTAACCTCAGTCCTGGAATATCTAGGGATAGAAACAGCAGGTGGCGATATTCTAACATCAGTCCTGGAATATTCAGGGATAGAAGCAGCAGGTGGCGCTATTCTAACATCAGTCCCGGAATATCCAGGGATAGAAACAGCAGGTGGCTCTATTCTAATGTCAGTCCTGGAATATCCGGGGATAGAAACAGCAGGTACCGCTATTCTAATATTAGTCCTGGAATACCTAGGGATAGAAACAGCAGGTAGCGCTATTCTAACATCAGTTCTGGAATATCTGGAGATATAAACAGCAGGTGGTGCTATTCTAACATCAGTCTGGAATATCTGGGCATAGAAACAGCAGGTGGCGTTATTCTAACACCAGTCCTGGAATATCCGGGGATAGAAACAGCAGGTGCCGCTATTCTAACATCAGTCCTGGAATATCTGGGAATATACAGGGGTGGACAAAAATATGGAAACACCATATGAAATGCATGCCTTAAAGGGGTTGTCCCGCGGCAGCAAGTGGGTCTATACACTTCTGTATGGCCATATTAATGCACTTTGTAATGTACATTGTGCATTAATTATGAGCCATACAGAAGTTATAAAAAGTTTTTTACTTACCTGCTCCGTTGCTAGCGTCCTCGTTCCCATGGAGCCGACTAATTTTCGCCCTCCGATGGCCAAATTAGCCGCGCTTGCGCAGTCCGGGTCTTCTGCAGTCTTCTATGGAGCCGCTCGTGCCAGAGAGCGGCTCCGTGTAGCTCCGCCCCGTCACGTGCCGATTCCAGCCAATCAGGAGGCTGGAATCGGCAATGGACCGCACAGAAGAGCTGCGGTCCACGGAGACAGAGGATCCCGGCGGCCATCTTCAGCGGTAAGTATTGAAGTCACCGGAGCGCGGGGATTAAGGTAAGCGCTCCGGTAAACTTTCTTTACTTCCCTGCATCGGGGTTGTCTCGCGCCGAACGGGGGGGGGGTTGAAAAAAAAAAAAACCCGTTTCGGCGCGGGACAACCCCTTTAAATTACATGGGATTATAAATCATATTTCAATAAGACATGTAGAGACCGATTTTAATTGGAGGTAATATTGCACAGATGCTGCCAGGCCAAAGTGAACATCTGCCTGAACAACAAGGTTGCATTGGCGGGGGGGTCTGAGCCAATCAGGTCTGAGCCAATCAGCTGCCGTTATCGGACGACTCTCAAAACCACCCAGAGCAGGGCAAGAGGTAAAGTAAACACAAATTTGACGGGAAAACTCTCAGCCCAGCAGGGTTCAAAAGGGTAGCTCAGTAATGGTTAAAATCCCATGCATTTTGTGTGGTGTTCTCCATATTTCTGTCCAACCCCTGTAAATGGCAAGTGGCGCTAATTTAAAATTAGTCCTGCAATATCTGGGGATGTAAACAGCAGGTGGCGCTACTCTAACGTCTTGTAAACATTTGTGCTGCCATTCCGCTCATCCCTACAGAAGAAAAACGGAGTGCGGCGCTTGGCGACATCCAGCAGTCCCGTACAGATGACGTGATTGGCTGTGGCGCGGTTTGCTGTTGTTTTATTCATAGGCGGCGGACATGCTCTATGAGCGTCTCAGCAATCGAGACCCCCATTGATCAGCCCGTCTCTGGGGGATAAGATAAATCTTGGGACACCTTTAACTCTTTCTGCCTATTGATGCCCCTGTAGGCTCACACCGTACAGCGACTTTGGCCACATTTTGCGACATTGAGATTGCAATGCTGAATCATAACCAACAATAGTGAATGTGAGCTATGGGACAGTCGCCAAATAATCCGAAAATGCCTTTATCCGATATATAATACTTAATGGTGATCGCTGAATTTCCCTTGTAATTAAAATGAAACACTAAATGATGTTTATCCTAAATGATGGAGTAACACCTGATGGGCTGCGTCTGTGTATAAATAACTTCTTGGAACTGTCATCAAAATAATTATAGGCCGCTACTTACTAGTTAAATAACCTATAAAGCCTCACATAAAATCAATAAAAATAAAAAAAGTAAGATAATTGTAAAAAAAAAAATTAAAAAATTACATGCAGTGCCCAAATCAAAGATGGCCGCTCGCCCACAACTTCCGCCCTTCAAGCTTCTCACTGGTATGTGACGTACAGAAGAGACGCTACACTTTTTCTCCATGCTCAACTCTACGATTCTTAGTTACGTCATCAGGAGGCGCCGGTTCGGACGTCACCGCGGCTCGCCCGATAGAAGATGAGCGCCTGCAGCGGGTTCGCCCTTCTCTCCCGCGGGGTGCGTGCCGCGTCCTACTGCCAGGTAATCGCCGTTACCATGGAGATGGGGGACACTTATTAGGAATGTGGAAATTCAAGGCTCAGCGTGCCCTTTGTAGCTGAAATGGTTGTGATGGGGTGATAGTACGGCCGGGAGGCATATATTTATTTTCAGCCCCACTTCAGCACTATTCAGCAAATCCAGCAACCTTAGGGTGGGGGATAACGTACTGGGGGTCTCACCGAGGTTGGGGGTCCTGTGCAGGAGGGCCAAGCTGAATGGTTTGTAAGCTTGCTGCGGGTCCTATGTTGATGCCTTGCAGATGGGCGCAGTGACCCGGCAGCCTCAGTGACAGCAGTTGCATCCGCCCCGTGTCCATAGATTGTGTATAGCGGGATCTTATGCCAAGTTATAAAGGTATCTCCTGTTATAATGGTCAGTAGGGATCTGACCGCTGGGACCCCCACTGATCCTGAGAACAGGGGTCCCTGCATGCACATCGCTGCACCAGAGGGTTCTGGGTACTTGGTGATTTCCAGTGCATATGGTGACCTCCATTCATGTGGGATCAGTGAGGGTCCCACCGAACATAAATGTGCCCCCTTTACCAGCAGCCTTCTGTTGTTACTGCCAAATGTCTGAGTGTTTCAGCTTCTTTGGCTGAAGCGGTTCTAGTGAACTCCCTGGACGATCCCCGCTGACCGCCGCCATCCTGAGCCGCTCTCTTCACCCATGTCATCAAACTCCCTTCTTGTGTTGCAGGTGCTCCAGACCCGGCCGCTCCCCTCCTGGGCCTGCGCCATTACCCAGCCGTCCAGACACGTAACGTGAGTACAGCGCTGAGGTCACGCCTCTTAGGCTGGCCGGACATTAGGGATTTCAGGCGGACATTCCTGAATGACTCCTTGTCGTTTTGGTCTGTGAAGGCCGTTGTTTTGGACGACTGTCCGAAAGAAAACCAGTAATGTAGTGATGGGTCTCTGCACTGCGGCCGCCCTGCACCTCTACTGATGGGATGCGGATCAGTTGCAGATTCCAATGACTGAAATTTTTGGGATGAATTGGGGTAATGGAAAAAAAAAACAGTTGCAAATGTGGACATATCTGTTAATTACCACTAGAGGGAGCATTCCTTTATAATACGGAAAGTTCCACCCACAGACATCTGCAGATTTTGCCGTGAGCAGGGATATTTCTGGACTCTGCCAGTCACATTAAGGAACCTTACAGCCCCTGACTGCAAAGAACAGATATCCGTTAAAAGTATAACCCTTAGAATTAAAGGGGATGTCTGGGACTTTACCACTGATGATCTGTCCTCAGTAGTTGATCAGCAGGGGTCTGCGACTGGATTGATATAGAGCCCGCTCTTATAGTGGACAGAACTGGAAGCAGACAGCTTTGTCCGCAGTGCAGTGGCCGTGGTTGGTATTGCAGGTGGCAGCTGTGTCTGCATTACCAAACTAATGTTGCACTACAGATATAACTGTCTGTTGCTTCCACTGCCCACCATAACAGTGGGCCCTATATCAGCGGACCCTGCTGACCTCTCATCAGTAGTAAAGTCCTGACAACTACTCTATTAAAAAAACAAACAAAAACAAAAAAAAACACATAAATCCCATTGTCTGACTGTCCTGTTGTTCTAGAAATGGCAGCCCTGCTGTAGTTTCAGCACCAGCAGGAACTCCTCCACATGACCTGCAGTCCAGAGTGCAGAAGCTGGTAAGCCTGAAAATGTTTATTACATGGGTGGTGATGTGTGTAAGGCCTCCCTCGCACAGGCGTCGTGGTAAGCACCATGATTTAAATCACGGCGCTTTGCTGCGTCTTACTTTCGTATTCTGCGGACGGTATTTAGCATTCCTCATCATTGATAAGAAGCGCTATATGCTCAAAAATAGAACAGACAGCGCTCGAAAATCATGGCACTGAAAAGCGCTGCAATTGAGTGGCTGTCTAAGCGGTCTAAGTGAAAACAATGAGAGCGTTATACCGCGATTAGTACGGTGCTGAAAGCGCCATGCTAATCGTGGTAAAAACAGTCTGTGTGAGGGAGGCTTAAGGGTCTGCTCACACAGTGCGGTTGCTGCCTCACACCGGTTTTACTACACTCCGCCTGTGCCAGCTGCCATAAAAGTGCTTGTGGTTTTGGCTGTGCTGCACCCTGCGAACGGACCTTTAAACACAGAGTATCCGTGTGAACAGAAATAAGAGTCGGGAGCGCTGCAGCATCTAACAAGCCACCGGCTGTAGTTGGTGCCGCAGCCCAGTCCCATTCCAGTGGAGCAACTACAAAGTGTTTTCCACTGATCTACATGGGTCTCCCGCACTGATCCGCTAACTATGGGCATGTTCGGATCAGGGTACCTAATCATGTCATATCTCTGCATACATAGATAACAAATGACTGTTCTGTCTTCCATGTTATTTAGCGTGTGTTATACATAAGGTCTCTTTATGCTCACACGTGCCAAGATGGGATCTTGTTCCATAGATTGGATTGGGGTTTGTAAGTGGGGAAAAAAACATTCCTGGCTGCAAAAACAACCTTGTTCCAGTCTATGGAAGAGATCTGCCGTCTGTAACATGTCTGTCACGTGTGAACAGCCCTACGTGTAATGTATCACCTGACCTTTACATGGGGAGTGGAGCTCACAAACACTGGATTTGCAATGAACTCTCTGTATGCGTAGAAGTGGATTATTCATAGTTCATCCAGTATGAAGGGGGAGGGGTAATAATAAGCAGGAGACGCTGTAACTGGTTTAAGTAATTTATTGTCATTCGTGCAGATAAGCACTATTGATGAGCCGGACGTCCTGTACAAGGAGATAGAAGTGTTAGCGAAGGGCCATGACCAAGCTGTGCTGAAGAGTTATGAATACTTTACAGTGCTGGCAGCTGAGGAGCTTGGCCTCTCTGTAGCGGTGTAAGTATGGACTAATCACTGTGTACGTATTAATGGCCTTCCTACCCATGGCTGTTCGTCTGTCCTTCCAGTTTGTGAACATAATCCGTTGCGGTAATTATTTCAACAGAGTAATTAATATCCCTAACATGACAACCCTATGGCTGCCTTAATCAGTTGATCCCCAGGAATCTGACTTTCAGAGTGGAAGTGGCATCCATTTCCACTGCAGTGACCTCTGCTGGTTGAAATGTAGATGTACATGCTGCCGGTGACTACACCCAAGGTGCCCATACATCTTCTGTTGGATGAACACTCGTTCAGCTGACATCTTTCTCCCACAAACACAAGAATGCTTGTTTGGGTGGAGTACTCGTATTTTCCACAAGGACAGCAGAGGAAGCCACAGGCAGACGGCTCTGGTGGCAGCTTACTTCCAGGAACGGTCCTCAGTGGCACCACTTCTGCTGTCCTTGCTTGACTTTATACTGTGATCCTCATTGCCAGGCGTACACCAAAGAAGAAGATTGAACGCCTCACCCTCCTAAAATCGGTCCATATTTTTAAGAAGCACCGAGTGCAGTATGAGATGAGGACCCATTACAAGCAGTTTACGGTAAGGGCAGCTGGGACTGTTTATATCTGCAGAAGTTACATCCTCCATGCAGGGGGGCTTGTCCTCCAACTTACGCAGTGTACTGACTAGTAGAATACCTTTTTGTTTCTTAACCCTTTCTCCACCTTCTCTGCAGTTGCCACATCTGACGGGGAGCACAGCCAACGTGTTCTTAGAATACATCCAGCGCAACGTGCCTGAAGGTGTAGCCTTGGAGATCACAAAGGTAAGTGCCAACCAAACCTCCATTATCCGAGCACCAGGCTTACTGCGGAATGAAGTAACCTGTTTATTTTATTCTGTTCTCAGACCCAACTTGAGAAATTACCAGAACATATAAAGAAGCCGGTATGGGAAACACTGGGCCACGAGGAAGAGAAGGAACATTCATGACTTGTGCCATTGCCTATGTGAGACTCTAGTAAACCTCTTGTATAATAAAATGTTTTATAATGTGGTTTCCTGCATTCTCTTCTTGCTATGGTAAGACCCATGCAGACTATCGTAACTGCAGGTAGCAAGTGCGTCCTAGTCCCTGCGCTGTATCAGGATATGCAGGGACCGGCAGCGTGGTACATCACTTAGTATGGCTTACATTACACACAGTTCTCAGTCAGTACCAGGATAGATACCTCTGTGTTGCAGGAACAAGGCTGCACATACACGTGTAGTGAGGCTTCACATGTTCCAGGGCAGCAGCGCCAATGAGATTCTGTGAAAACAGTATAATCTGCGGTCACCAACGCTCGGAATACAGGAGAGATTATCTGGGAGAAAAGGGTATACTCACATGGAGGTGCGGCCATAGTCCCTCTTCATCTACTGGAGATACAGGCTGGCCGGGTGCCCTCATTATCACTTCAGGTAGAGCTTACCTCCCTTTTTACTTCATTGGCTAACAGTCCCCTCGCTTAGGGCCCAATGTGGAGCGAGACTGCTGTTCAGAACCAGATTTTTAACTTTTTTCCCCCCCCCTCTTGTTCTTGACTTCCAGCTAGGTGTCATTGACATGGCTGCATGAGGACTTGTTTTGTTTTAATTGGTACCAAATACTGAATGGAAAAAAGAATGCAATTGTGCTTTTTTTTTGAGGGGGGGTGGTGGGGGGGGGGGTTAGAGCATTCAGTGTAGTAAAAGTGACATATGAACTTTGTTCTACAGCTCACGACGACTGACAGTTGGACCAAATTTAGTTTATTTTCTTTTTAGAATGACTTTTTCCCCCTTGATCAGGCGATGTGAGGGATTGGTTTTCTGTGGGGCGAACTGAAGTGTGTATTAGTATCAATTTGAAAAATGTATTACGTTTTTTTTTTTTTTAATTCAAACTTTTTGGCAGCTACAATAAACAAAAGCAATTCTGTGCTGCTTTTTCTTAAAGCCATGCAGGATAAATATTGATCTTTTAATAGCTCCCTTTTACATACATAGCAATACCAAATAGGTTTATTTTAATTGGTTATTTGATGGGGGAAAAGGGCTTGAACTTTTTTTCTTAGTCTACCTCCACACCAGCGAGTGTGAGATTTCGCTCGCCAACATGCAAGGTGTTTTAATGTCCCAGCCCTTCAGTAAAGTAGTGATCCGTCAGGGCGGCTTTTATCCGCATCAGAGGATTGGCCGCATGCATATCACAGACTGTGCAATGTGTTTTACTGTCTTTATCAAAAAATTGGTAGTGCGTTCTGAGGAATGCGGAGAAAAAAAAAAATTTTTTTACTTTTTTTTTTTGGCCCCCACAGGGGACTTAAACTTTTACTTGTATGATTGCTTGTATTAAATACTACAATATTGTAGATTAGAACTTTTTTTTTTTATTGTCGCTTACAGGTTGGGCTTGCTTCCATATATAGATGCCAATCATTAGAGACAGTGCTCCCCTAGCCATGCTTGGTGGACCCACTTTATGTCCAATTCTGTAGGTATCATAAGGGCACACCTGTGTGAATTCAACTTCAGGATACGGTTTTCACTATACTTTGCACTGCAGCTCTCTATGGGTACATTCACAGGCACTAGAGCTACTTAAGAAATTTCTGTAAGATGGAAGACCTTTGCAGAACATTCTGCAACAAATCTGCATGTCACTATACCAAGAGTGACTGCTCTGTATGCTCAGCAGATGGACAGATTTCCTTTCTTCAGTACGGCACATACGTCAGGATGTTATGTGCAGTGCAATAATTTTTTTTTTTGTCTCCCCTGCTTTCCCGCAGATCAGCGACAGCTTCAATGGAAGCCATACTGTGGGATCTGCAGACAAAGGCAGCATGCTGCGATTTCTTCCTGTGCATGCGATCTGCACTCCAGGAAGAAGAAGAAAAAAAAAAAAAAAGAAATCACATCTGCATGTTTTCGCTTGCCTTGTGGATGCAAATGCATCCCGAGGGGGGTGGCTCTCAGATGGATTTCATAATTAAAATCTGCCCATGGCCATTGGGCCTTAGGGAAGGTAGCTAAACCAGCTGCAAGCCAATGGTTTAAATCCTGTATTTTCCAGTGCCTGCTACCTTGATCACAGGCTTATATTATGAGAGCAGTGTTTACCAAACTAGTCTTCACAACCCCCCAACAGATCAGGATTTCTATAGTACTGCACAGGTGATGTAATTATTGTCAGTACCTCAGCCATTACCACAGGTGTTCTCTATAGGATAACATCAAATCATGTCAAGGACTTAGGTTTTGGAAAGACTAGTATAGAGGAAGATGGCTCCTATACTTCTATCACACATCACTGCAGGCTGTGCTCATTTTCCAAGGGGAAGGCAAAAAAAAAACCCTCCAGTGTTTAAAATCAAGAGGTCTGATCCTTGTTTCTGCAAACACAAGCTAACCTCATATTAGATTGTGTTGGGATCCATTTTAAAGGGTCTCCCATCACTTATGGTTTATCCAACAGGCTTTATATATGGTTATTGGAGAATTAGTTAGATGTCAGTTCCTGGCTTGTAGAAATGTAGCCTTAGGCCTCATGTCCACGGGGAAAATAAGAATTAAAATCCGCAGCGGATTTTAACTCTTCTCCCACGCGCGGATCCGCACCCCATAGGGATGCATTGACCACCCGCGGGTAGATAAATACCCGCAGATCGTCAATAAAAGTGATTTTAAAAAAAATGGACCATGCTCCATTTTCATGCGGGTCTCCCGCGAGGACGGCTCCCGCGGGCTTCTATTGAAGCCTATGGAAGCCGTCCGGATCCGCGGGACACAAAAATCAGAGTTTACTCACACGCTCCGGTTCTTCTCTTCGCAGCGGCGCCATCTTTTCTCAGTCGCGGCCGGATCATTTTGCTTCGGCCCGGCGCATGCGCGGGGCACGTCACCGACGTCATCATGCACATCCGCCGAGCCGAAGAATGAAGATCCGGCCGCGACGTGAGAAGATGACGCCGCCGCGAAGAGAAGAAACGGAGCGGATGGGAGGTGAGTTTATTCTGATTTATTGTTATTTTCAGCGCTCATGTCCACGGGGCAGGAGGGACCCGCTACGGATTCTACATGGAGAATCCGTAGCGGATCTGATTTTCCCCGTGGACATGAGGCCTTAGGGCTCAGGCACACGGCTATGTTAGTTCTGTATGGGGCCTCATTGTACCGCTCAAGCTACAATTTCCTATAGTTCAAGAAAAACCCGTGACATGGGTTATTGTAGAGATGCCCCTCATGCCACATATACACTTATAATTTTAAAACGTGTCTCTGCCCCCTGCTGGTTGGAAGAAAGCAGCTGACTGATCGCACTCTCCTCCCATGTCATCTACTTGTCCTTTTCACAGGAATTAGTAAACTCTGGTGCACGGTGGTCTGTAGCGCAGGTGATCAGGCATCCTTAAAAGGGGTTTATCAGAATATCAAGTTATTCCCTATGCAGTGGGCAGGGGATAATGTGATATTCTGGTACAACCCCTATTATGGTACAATCTTAGGATAAAGTGTGTGAATTATACAGACAAAAAAAAAATAGTATCAGCTTTACTTTGTTTTGATCATTTTGGTTTTAATTAGATTACAAATTGAACATTTAAAAACAAAATCAGGAGCGATCTATTCTAAACTGCTTCCTTGGCTCTGCTCGTCCCCTTCTAAAGCAATGAGGCAGACTAAGTCACATCCTTAGCAATACTGAGCTGATGTGCCACCACTTCTGCAATGCACTTATAGGGGAGGGGTGGTTGCCTTTCAATATAAAATGAGGATCACAACTTTGCAGATGGTGGTAGGATCTTTGCAGCTAGGCCAAGCCTCATGAGACACAGGCATTTCATAGTGTTGCACTACTTTGGAGTGTGTGCTCCCCCTTGAGCAACGATGAACAAGCTGAGCATAAGGCCTTATGCACATGGGCTACAAACAGTATATATGTGAAGCTCATGGTTTCCAATGGGTTTCAGGCTACAAAACATCTAATGTGAAAGATCCCATTGCAAACCATGGGCTTCACCTACATGTTGTTAGTAATGATTTTGTAGCCTGTGTGAAAGAGGCCAAAATGCCAGTCAGCAATTAGTGCTGTAGGAAGAGGCCTAAAATCAGTAGGGACGTTTATTCCATTACACAGTAGAACAGAAATTGTATAACTAAAGGGGTTTTGCCACTTTTTACTATTAATGACCTATCCACAGGCTAGATCTTCAATAGCAGAGCAGCCAGGGCTGTACATCCACAAAAATAGTCACGCCTAGAAGTGGGAATTATTCACCTATGAACGACTACCTGTTCACTGTGAATGAGGGCAGGCAGACGTAAGCTCTGGCCCACTCCATCTCCAGTCAGTGAGCAATCATCATGAAAGCACAGGGGCCATTATCACTGTGGGACCGTTGGACGCTTCAACACCTGATGATCACCTGTGTGAAAGGATCCTTAGGCAAAGCTGGTAGCACAAATCATCAATTAAACACTACAGTTCTAGCATTTAACCAGTTATGGCACAACTAGATCTACATGTAGGAGAGGGTACAAATTTTCCATATGGCCCAAATCTGTTTTTTCCCCATAGAAAATTAATGCCAATTTGGCATCACATGACTGGTGGACAAAAAGGTCACCACATGCAGCAGCTTGGCTCCTGTCTCTCACACAGGGCGTTTGCAAAGACTGTTTTTCAACGCTGCGTTTACAGCGTTTTCAGCACAGTTGAAAGCAGCCCATTCATTTCAATGGGAGACACAGCTGAAAAGGCCCAAGAATAGAGCATGCAACGCTTTCAAAACGCAGTTTTCAGCCTTGTGTGAGCAACCCCATTGAAATGAATGGGAGCCTTGTACAGCGTTTAGCGCAGCACAAAATGCTGTACAAAAACGCCTGTTTGAGAGAGTCCTAAGGTGACATAACTAAGGAGGTGGAACTTCAACATAAACATTGCTGGGACAAGGGCAGAATGTGAGAACCCCAGTATATTCTAAAACTATTATTCCTTTTCTATATGATCTCTGCAGTGTTTTCTGAAGATTTAGAACACGCTAGTAGAAGTCCAGACAATTGTACAATTCTCAGGTGATGCAACAGAAAACAAGGGGCTCTGAGAAGCTATGTGTCCATTGACAGTAAAATAAACTGCAACTATATGTAAAGAGTTCTATGAAGTGAAGAGAATAAATGGGACAAGTTACTTCTAGCAAACAAGCTTCACATCCACCACATGTAAGAAAGTACAATCTGTGCAGATGCATCATTTAAAGGCAGCAAGAAAAGTGTGAACATGTAATACTAGAAATAAGCAGAGCGAGCAACCCAAACCGGAGACTCTGTAGCAGCAGGAGATACAGACAACAGGAATCTTGAGAAGGATGGAAAAGATTTTAGCATTTCTCAGATGATAGAGCTCTACAAACAGTGATTTAGTCCTTCGTGCCATCTCAGTCTAATCTACCAACGTTTTACCCAATTTTTCTAGCCATCTATTCGCAGGCTGCTAGCAACCAGACAATACATTTAAATTTGTATAAAACCCCAACTGCTGCATCTATAGCAAAAGGAGAAGAGTGGGTAACAAAATGGTTGTTGTAAGTTGGGCAGCTCACCTATGAACTATGCGAGAGAGACTATGTGGAGCCAGAGGGCCGAATGTGTGTTCAAAACAGTTATCAAAAAATGCCAAAACAAAATGTTCGAAAAACCAAGTTAGGAAAAAAAAAAAAAAAAGTGTGTCCAACTGAACAGAAACCTCCTAGACCCAACAACGAGCAAGGGATATTGGTTTTGAAGGGGATGGGGTTTGACAAAGGCAAGAATGGGATAGTTTGCAGTAACATTTTAAACTTTGCAGTAGCATCCAGGAAGAACTATTGAAAATACTCAGTAAGGCAATATTAAAAAAAATTTAAACAAAGATGGTCACCAACATGTAGCCCTTTAAGTTGAGCTTACAGGCCAATAGTAGGTGAAGCACTGAGTCCAGGGATGTAAGAGTTAAGCTACATTCACACAGGCAAACACGATTCAATGTAGCTCCTGCTAAGGATAACCATGTTTGGCTTGGTGGGCATTTCACCCTGGGGCACCCATTGGTTAGCAGAACACTAGCTAAAGTACCACAGCCCACCCTTGCATGCATGCTGAGGAAAGTACTAGAAAACCTGTTTTGGTTTTTACTCTTTATAGAAAATAAAAGTGAATTTCAACTATTATTAGGCTGGGGTCACACGGGAACGAAATTCCACAGAATGAGCGCACGAAGATTCCGCAAGATCTCCGCGGGAGAAATGCAGCTTCACAAACCACAGCCTTTCGCTGCATATTTTGGAGCGGCGAAGCCGCCTGCATTCCGCTGTGGCCATCTCTCCCCAAAGAGAGGCCACCTCAGAAACGGGTAAAGAACTGACATGTGGGGTCTTTGAATTCTGCACGGCATGTCAATTTCAGCGTGGCTTGCCCAGAGTGTGGGGACGAGATTTTTGCAAATCTTTTCCACTTTGATGGCTAATCCCAGGATTGTCCAATAGTAAGGGCGTGTATATAAACTGGTTTAACATGCCAAAACAACAAAAAGAAAAAAAAAAAATGTCCATCAACTACTTTACCACAGGAGCTTGTCCAATGGCCATGATGTACATGCTAATTAAAAGTTTAGCTATTCTATAAAGTTTGTGATTTTTTGGACAGAGAAGTCTCTCAGTTGTAGTAGACCAGTTTAATTTTGCAAATATTGTTAAATAAGGTCACAACATGATCTTATTGCCAAGCACTGACTGCCCAACATTTTAAAAGGGGACTTTACAGAAACCCATTCACATATTTAAGAAAAAAAAGAAACCGTTTCCGGCTATTAGAAGTGAAGGTATACTACTAGGATATGCAAACACCTCCTGTCTGGAAAAAGGTCTTCCTGCCAAAAACTACCACTAATTCTAAAAGGGAGCTACACCTCATTTGGATGTTCGATGCACAGTGATTCAGGACCCAACTGCTATGTCAGGAACAGCAACACAGATACATTTACAGGGGTATCCAGGGAGGAAGTTTTTTCTAGAAGCGGCCCAAAGTAGTTGGACAAAGGAAGCCTTAGAATAGCTTTAATGCTGCTTTTTACTTCTGGTTGCAAAGCAATGATGTCCTGACACAGGGATATGAGACTACTGGCTGAAGTGAGCTGGTGATTGGCTGCAGGTGGTCACATGTGCCAAATGTAACGTCATTGCTGGAAGAGAAGATGAGCGGTAAACTAGCTGCCAGCGAAAGAGTATGGCTTCCTTTTAAGCTTCTCTGCCACTCCGGTCTTGTAAGAAAAATTTCCTCCATGGAAAACCTCTCAAGGCAGTTTTCACACGGCCAAGAAAATCATGCTAGATTTGTGCGTTGCGAAATGCACAAATATGAATCCCTTCTTTTGAATGAGATCATACACGAGCGATTTTATCCTGCATTGCACTGCGATGCAGGAAACAAATCACAGCATGTCCTGTCTTTAAGTATGCCCTTACATTGCATCATCCATTGTTTTCAATGGGGTTGGCAGCGGCATCACACTGCGTGCTACGTGCGATGTAGGGTCTCACTGTTGGGGGGGGGGGGGGGGGGGGGGGGGAGGTGGGAGAGAGAACAAAAAACGCATGTTGGCGAGTGCAATATCACACTCACTCATGTGAGGTTGGCCTTAGATGATTGTGACTGTCTCAGCTTCCTGTATAGTGGGTAGATGAAAGAGGCTCTGAACAATGAAGAAAGAAAAAAGTACCCAAAATAAACACCTAAAAATAGGATCTTCAAAAAGGTTAAACAGCACTAATTCTTTTTAAAGGATCGATGGTAGTCCGAAAAGGAAGACCCTTGCCAGTCAGGAAGTGATTAGATATTCTGGAGATATACCTTTCCCTTCACTTGGAAAGTGAAAGTGTTCATCTTAAAGGAATTGACCCAACATTACAACTGGAGCTCAGAAGTTATAAGCAGACAAAGCGACAGCTTAGAGGCAGTTTATTTCCAGATGGCAGCATGGCTTTGCACTTGAAGCCTCACCTGCTAAAGAAACCTCAGAGGAAAGGACACAAATTAGAATCACTCACCTTTATATAAGGGGAGGAAAAAAAAAAGAAAAAATGAAGTTCATCCTTCAATGGTCTGCAGCCATCTTCTATTTGCTTCAAAGGGTGACATAATAGTAACAATAGCATCATTCTTTCAGTCTGACAATTCAGTAACATTTATGGTCTCACAAGCTTCTACGTTGGTATAAGAGAGGTTATGGAGAACCCATTCTCACACTATGGAGGGAGGATTTATCAAAACTGGCACAAGGAAGGAGCAGAACTATTGCCTGTTGCAACCTATTTGGTTGATGCTTTCATTTTACCAGCCTCCTGAAGTGGACTGATCAGTTCCTATGGGCAACTGCTTTACTTTTTCTTTGCAACAGTTTTGCTAAAATCTTCCACTCGGCTTCCTTCATGGTACAATCCTCTGTTCTGCACATGATTTGCGCAACTTAAGATCCCCGCTGAAACACATATGCAGTTGGACATTGGTTACTAAAGCGAAGGTCTACTTCTCAGCAGACATTCTGTGCAAACTGATTTCTCAATATATATCTTTGTAGCAGCCAAACTTATTTTTCTACTACAGAGTTCTAAATACTTTACAAAGAGATCCATAAAATACTGTCTTCAACCACCACTATGGGGAGTTGCAATACCTGCATACGGTTTTACTTTATATAAAAAAAATTAAAATCAAGGCATATACGCTGCATGCAGTCATTCATTTCAATGGGACGTCAGATGCAGAGTTCAAGCGCCAAGCCATCTCTGGCAGCCCCACTGAAATTGAGCAGCAACACATGCTAGGCTGCAGTTTCAATAATTCTAGGATATCTAGGGCCCCATGATCAGGAAAGTATCCTTTAGGCCCCCTTCACACGGGCGACATCGCATCGTAGCGATTTTGTAGCGCTACAAAGTCGCATGTGATGCTACAAAATTGTGCGAATTTGTAGCATCACGTACGAGGATTTGGGGGGGAGGGGTTCTTGAAATAAAGCCCTACCCCGAAAATAAGCTGTAACTTAAAGAAGAAAATAAATAAATTTAAAAAGTATACATCACCTCTTCCGCGCTGTCCGGGCCGCCACCGCAGCTTCTCCCAAGTGCTTGTGAATGGCAGTGATTGAACCAATCATAGCCATTCTTCGAGCACTGGCTGTGATTGGCTAAGTGTCAGCCAATCAGCCAGTGCTTCCAGAAGCCAGGGACAAAGATCATCAGGGCCGGGATCTGGGGAGAAGCGGCGGCCCGGACAGCGCGGAAGAGGTGATGTATACTTCTTTTCCCCCCCTCCTTTTAGTTACAGCTTATTTTCGGGGTAGGGGTTTATTTCAAGAACCCCCCCCCCCCCCTGAAATCCTCGTACGTGATGCTACAAATTCGCATAATTTTGTAGCATCACATGCGACTTTGTAGCACTACAAAATCGCAGCGATGCGGTGTCGCCCGTGTGAAGGGGGCCTAAAGGATACTTTCCTGATCATGGGGCCCTAGATATCCTAGAATTAATGAAACTGCAGCCTAGCGTGTGTTGCTGGTCCCCGGCCAAAAGAGAAGATGATCAGTGCCGAGACCTGGGGAGAAGCTGCGGCCGGGCTGACAGCTCGTCTAAGGTGATGTATGTGTGTTTTTGTTTTTTCAGGCAGTTAGGGCTTAGATTATAGCTTTGACAGTAGGATTTGCTACTGTCAAAGTTGCATCGCAAGCAAACCGCGTTTCCGTGCAATGCGATGCAACAGAGGGGAAGGCTCCATAGGGAAACCTGGGCTATAAAATCTCGCGTGTATATCACCGGACCTGTGAGGTTTGTGTGTCGTTTTGTTGCATGCTACAAAAGATCTCATGTGTGAAGGAACCCATAAGAAACCATGAGCTTCACATAAATGCGATTTGTAGCAATGCTCCAAAATCGCGCAACTTTGTCGCCCGTGTGAAGGATAACTTTATATCTCAGTACAACCCATCCAACTACATTCTCTCTGCCATTGCCTTGAGCCTATACACTGTTCATATTTTGCATAAGACATTGACTTCCTGCTCTGCATCACCAGGGATTACACAGTGAGGTTTGAATAATTCAGCGTACATGTCCATGTTTTACATTCTATAGTAGGTGTAACATACCAGATCATATATGTTTGCACAGTAAAGAAGATGCTAGCATATATGGACAGGTATATAAGGTTTTCTTTAGCGGTGTAGGGAACAAATTTGCAACACAGTTTATAGACACACCTTCCATCAGCAAAAATCTACACTTCTAAAAACATTAGCCTAATACCGCAAAAAAAATAAAAACACAAGTTTTAAAAAAATGTACATTTGTATTTGGATGAAAAAAAAAAAAAAAAAAAAAAAAGATACGTAAAAGAAAAAAAAAAAAATGTATTAAACATTTAGAATAAATACTGTTGAGGCAGGAGTATACATTTAGCTTAGTGTTACAATGCAAACATCTTAAAACTTCAAAACTAAGAAAATGCAACATTTCTGTTAATATATAAAAAAAATTACAACAATTTTCTGGTGTGTAAGTAACAAAGTTATAACTTAAACTTATTAATGGATCAAGGTTTTGCATGTTGGCTTTTGAATATTTAAACTACAAGGTCTTATCTTGAACATCCCCCCTTATTTTAATTCAGCCCTCAGCAGGATAGTATAGAGAAGAGGGGGGCGGGACTCCCCAATGCAAAGTGAACAGTTTCCCATTGTAGCTACGTTTTTACAGTAATGCTAAAATAAGTTACATTTATAAAAACACTTGGTAAATGAGGTTTTGCTCACATTATAAGACACTTTTCGAAGCAGTATACAGTATTGAGGTTTTACAAGCAGACAAGTTTCACTTTTCCAAATGTTGCAAGTAATGCAGAGAAATAGACATGTGCATTACGGAACCACTTCAAAAAAATGGTACAGATTACAATTACGCCAACTATGCAACCTTCACACCAGGTCAAGCTGTCTTATACACGACTAGGTCGGCTTTTTGTTCTATAACTAATAGTACTCACAACATTTCAGCTTTTAGTGTTCACAATTTTTTTTTAACCAACACTTAGCATTACAAAATTGTATGACAGTATAATGTTAGTTTGATATATAGTGCTTATAATACACAAACACCCCCTGCCCCCCGACTGAGAGCCGTCTTTAAAAACGTTGCACACAAGTCCGATATTATAATTAAGGGTTAACGCTTGACCCATCTTGTAAGTTCTGTCCCGCTGTGCAACAGTCAAATGTCCACGCATTTTATTACAGGATATGTGTTTGATTAAACGTCCAAAAGAGAAAAAGATAAGTTTGTCTTATGTAATGCGGTTGGTATTTTTTTTTTCTATGCCGCTTAATGCATGAGGGTTGCTGGAAAAAGCTCTTTCAAAGACTCAACTAAATACTCATTTGGCAATAAAAAGGAGCAAAAAAATAAAAGGGTTTCACTCTCCAGCCACATAAAAAAAACTGCTATGGATTGTAAACAGTGTGTCTCTTTAAAAGCGTCTGCCACCTGGCGGTGCGGGCCATCTCTGGCCCCGGCCAGGTGGCGGAGGATGTGCTGCAGCACCGCGTCCATTGGGAAAGCTGTGTGGGAGGATAAAATCACAAGTGTTTGCTATTTGGGAAACTGATTTAAATAAGTTAAAATTAAACAAAAGCTAATAGGATTTTAAAAATGTGTATTTATATATACACATAACTATATAAGTACTGCATGCAAGAGTAACATTGCACCTACATGTTATCTAAAGCTATGCATCTACAATAAAAAGCCAATATATTATTAGTAAAAATCTTAATATGTATCAGAAGAATTTAAAAAAATTGGAAAAATAAGTGATCTTACCCTCTAGGTGTATGAAAGTTCCCTCTTGGTGGTGGCGGTGGTAACATACCTCTACCACGGGGAGGAGGGGGCATTCCTCTAAACCCCATTAGTCCAGGTGGGGGTGGTGGAGGAGGGGGTCCACGCCTTTATGTCAAACAAAAAGCACTACATTATAAATTGAAGTTATTGTGCGTTTTAAGCAATAAAATACTGAATTATGCCACAGAACCTTAGAGGAGCGAGGGGAGGTGGTGGAGGTGGAAAGGGGTCTCCCATTTCTCTTGGAGGAAGTGGTGGTGGCGGCAAAAATCCTGGAGGCCGTCCTCTCATACCGCCACGTCCTCGAGGGTCCATGTATGGATGCATTCTCCCCATGCCACGTCTATAAGATGATAAATACAGCATGAGGCACACGCAAAAAAATGAATACTTTCTAAGAGTAAACTCACAATGCAGATTTGCAATGACTGAATCCACCATGGAGTTTGAAATCTGCAGTATAAATCCACAGCCGAACCTTAATTCTGGTGCAGACAAGCAAGCTATTTCACATGCAGATCATCTCCAATGTAATTCTATGGAGCTCATTCATGGCTTGAGTGCAGAATCTGCACCAATAGTGAATAAACTGCAGTGTGTGCATGTCGATTTTATTTTTCTGAAGCAAGCATGGGGGGCATAAATTCCACCAGCTGTGGAATGCTAGCAGTTTCTGCCAGGATTTAGGAGGTGGTAAACAAAACAAAAAAAAAAACACACCTAAATCCTGACAGAATTCACAAGACATTCGCTTTCAAACAATCAAGAAAATTATGCAAGATTTGTGCACTGCAAAATGCATTAATATGAAACTCATTCTTTTGAATGGGGTTATATACATGGGCAATTTTTCCCCCCACATCGTGGCCTGTCCCATCTTTGAGTGTTCCCTCGAACACCTCACCGATTGTTTTCAATGGGGCCAGAAAGAAGGAGAAACAAACACACACACACACACACACCAAGATTTCCCACCGAAAACAAAAACAATGATCGCCATTTCCCAAAGTGATGCAAGGTGTTTGACATAAAAACGACTTACATCCGCAGGGTAATCTGCCGTTTCCAAGCACAAAAACGGGTGGAGTTTCACGGCCCGATATCGCGCTCGCCCATGTGAAATTAGCGTTATAGCTTTTACTGAATTTTTGTAGTGTCCCATTTAAAAAGACCTTCTGTTTTTGTAGCATTTAATCACAATTCATGCGATTCCTCCGAATCACATGATTTAGGCTAGATTCAGATGACCATATAAAACCCGGTCCGTAATATGGATCCATATTAGGTACGTGTTTGAAAAGAAATTGCATCCACGTTTCATCAATTTTTAATTATTTGCTCCAACAATTTTATTTTTTTATGTATGCTCAGTTTTCAAAAACTGCCGTAAAAAAATGCAGCCATGCGGTTTAGCCCTGTAGATTTATATTAGCTCCGTATTACAGCCCGCTCAGACTAATGTGGAGCAAAATAAAAAAAAAACATTCAGGGAGCAGCCTATGGGCTTATTACCACGAGCATATATCAGCCAGCGTTTGCCCAGCCAGCCGATATACGCTACCATTTGGGGGCGTAGAAGCTCGTGAACTGGCGCACAAATCTACCGTTGTGCGCCCGTTCACACGGCATATTAGCATCTTCATCTGCACTTCTGCCCTAATCACCAATCAGGTTGCTGGAATTGTGAATCAGAACCAATCAGGTTGCTGGAATTGCTGAATAGGGCAGAAGTGCTGATGAAGATGTTAACCTGGCGTATGTACGTGGTCACCATGCCGTCGCCCCTTTCCCTTACCCTCGCAGGCTCATCTCTGCTCTCCTATCTGCTCTTTCTTTGCAATAGGAGGGGTAGAGTTAAGTGCCCACCCTGTCCTGCCTCCTCTCATTGCTGGCTATGGACAAGGAGCACAGCTAGGCTCCACCCCCTCCCCACGGATCACACATGCCAGAAGAAATCGCAGCATGCTCCATTTTTCTGCGGATCCCGCAGAGACGGCTTTCATTGAAGTCAATCAAAGCAGTCGAATCTGTGGCACAGCCACAGCTGTCACTCTGGACGTGCTGCGGGAAAGCGTGAGTTTTAATTTTTTTGTTTTAAATTGCACTGGGCATGCGTCCGGCACACTCAGATGCACATGCCATACTGAAGAAAAAAGATCCAGCTGGCTCGGAGGAGACCCGCGCTGGATCTGGACAGGTAGGAAAATGTCTTTTTGTCCATGTCTGCAGGCACGGCTGGATTCCGCTGCGGGATTCAGCAGAAGGAATCTTTGTGTGCAAGTGGACATGAAGCCTTATGCAGCAACTGGAAAAAAAAAAATTATTACCTCATTGGTACGATGCCATTCATTGGTTTATTGATAAACTTCTCCCTTCCAAACGGTGCTTGTCCTTTCATTCCTCTATTTATGAAATTTCCCCGGCCCCAGTTTCCTCGGCCCCTATGAAAAAAAATGAATTAAAAAGTTGCAAAGCAGGTTCAAATATATGGATAAGAATTTCTAATTCTCTCCAGCTTTCCTGCAGGGATCTCAGACTACAACAGCAGTTTATGGCAATCCATATTCTGTTAAAGCAATACTGACAAAGCCAGCCATGTTTCCCCAGAGTTACACCAGTCATTTGGCATTCTTTGGGCAGTTTCATGCCTGCATTCAGGGGGTTTTGGTTTCCAATCCCTTTGGGGAGCAGGAACGTGGAATCCCCTTGCCAAACGCTCCATCTTATGACAGAACCGAACAGATCTCATTGACTATAATTAGTTCATTCGGTTTCCACTCAGCTGCCCAGCTTTTTGCCAGAAGAGAATGCGTTGTATGCAGAGCCTTTTCTTCTGGCATTTTGTGTTACATCTGCGAACAACGAACCACCGAACGGAGTTTCCAATGCAGATGTGAAATCACCCTTACATTTCCTTAAAATGGGTGTTTTGTGACTTTAAACTTGTACTATTAATAGATCAAAAGGTGATCGGCAGAAGTCCACTTCTTGGGACCTCCAGTGATCAGCTCAGCTCTGCCCCCACACTTACTGTGTCTGAGCTGAATGCGGACAGCTCCGCCTGCAGTGTGGTTGGAGCTAGAGTGAAGTAAGAGCTATGCCTTCTATTACACTTCCAGCTCTAACAGCAATGAGAACAGAGCGGTCAACATCCAGCTCAGGGCTACAATTATTGTAAAGCTGAAATCAGCTAATCACTGAGGCTACTGAGCAGCCAATCCCCAATCACTTATTGATCATACATTTTACAATGGGCTAAAGTTCCAAAATTCCCCTTTAATATAATTAAAGTGGCTACAAATGGAGCATCAATCTATCTGATAACACTTGAAATTAAAGTGTTAAAACACTTGACTAATCGCGGTCGTTGACATGGCAATTAAGTGTAGCCACATTATGTAATATATGGAGTACATCAATTCTAAAACCAGTTTTTATAGCATTGTAAAAATAAGGCAGCTTCCAGACAGGCGAGAAGGATATCGCCGTGAGAAATATCACATCTGTGTTCATTGAAGGATTGTGATTGGTTAATCAAGAACAGCTAAGGCTTAGTTGAGTGCTTTCATAGGATTCCTTACAGTAAAGGTTGCGTTGCATTTTTGTGCGATGCAACAAAAAGGAAGGCTTCATAGGAAAACATGGACTATAAAAAAAATGTTTTCAAAAACGCTAATCGCAACTGTACAGAGCATATCGCATAGGAAGCGATCTTCTGCTGGCGGCCAAGGAGTACAGAACATGCAGCGGCGCTTCAGAACCTCGGAGCCCAGCATGAGAGACCCGGACCACGGCTGCTAGAAAAGTAAAATAAGCCACTCCCTGAAAATAAGACCTAGTGCCTCTTTTGGGGCAAAAAAATTAATATGTGACAGTCTCTTATTTCTGGGGAAACACTGTAGTGAATTGTGAGGTCCTCATTGGAAAGACCTGTGCAAAGCCAATCAGGTAGAGGTGAGCAGGGCTGCCAATTATATTTGTAAAGCCCCTGCAATCACTAACATAACTACACAAAAATCAGAAAATGGGAACAAATTGTATGGGTGATTATTAGACACAATTTCTGTGCGTTGTGAAATGCACAGAAATCGCACGTGAAAAAAACCCAAACATTTTCAGTGGGGTAATTAACACAAGGAAAATTACCGCATATGCCATTATTTCCTATGGGTGTAAAAAAAAAAAAAAAAAAAAAGTCACATTGCACTTGCAGGAAACTCACATGTGTGATGCTTTTTTCCATTAGAAGTGGAAAAAAATTTGCATGTACAGCAATGCGTTTTACACAAAACGCATCACAATTGCAGAAAAACTGCATGTTCACGAGTGCGTTATCAGTCCAATTTTCTCAAATATCGCCCTCTCCTGTGTAAATACAGCCCTCATTTACAACAAGTCCCGTTAAAGCAGAAGGTACATTTTTGCACTATAAGATACTAAATTGAGCTCTTCAGTGGAGACCATACCTAAATTTCCTAGGCTCGTTGCCAAATTCAATACGGTCCATTGGCATCTTCAGGTCAGTCTCTAGATTTCAAAATACATAAAGAAACAGTTTATATTGTGCAGTAGTTTTCCCAACAACTATTAACCCTTTCCAATCCAATTAGTATCCTGGTTTTCCCAGCGGCTTACTCTTTCTCTGCCGTTATACAACGGCGCTATATGCTGGCTAAATCCAGTACTGCATGAGGTGACACATTGGATAGGCTCCGACAACAGAGAGGCTGGCAATATACAGTAAGAGAACCCCGATGGACGTCTTCCAACGTCGGAGCTGTACAGCCTTAAATCATGTCTTCAGAGGTCAGACAGTGGATTGGAAAAGGTTAAACCTCATAAGACTGCAGGTACAAAGCTGCATGCAGGTATGTGATTTACAGGGCTGTCATCAATCCCCTGCTAATCCAGTGCTAAGGCTGTTTGCATGCAAGCTGCCAGCGATCCAAAACATGACTGCTGCAGCTGGCCTTAGCAGTTACATGGCTGCTGAGGCAGGGGACCACCAAATCATCTGGATTGGCAGGTGACTGAAACGGTGAAGACAGAATTTTTTTTCTCCCTTTAATAATTGCATTACTTTTAAACCAAGAAAAGTCCCCCATCAGAGCTTTCAGCAGGTCTCACACCAGCAGATTTGTATTGCGGATACTGCGATCGCCGTCCGTGCATATGATATATGGTCAGACTTTCGCTGGTTCGCTCACACTTGCCAGTATGAATTGTGGATTCCACGAGCGGGAGAATAATCTCAGCATGCGTATGGGCCCCGCTGATCTCTATGGATGTGTTCAATCCCCAGTGCATGCGCAATTAACATTGAGTATGGATGCCGTTTCTTACGCGAGTGGCTAGGAGACCAGATAGAACGGTATGGGGAGCAAGATCCCATCCAGACTGCTGGCTGCAACCTCCGCTTATCCTTCTGGGCTCTTCTGCCACAAGAAGTGTTTTTTTTAACCCTTTCCAATCCACTGTCTGACCTCTGAAGACATTATGATTTAAGGCTGTACAGCTCCGATGTTGGAGGATGTTTGTCGGGGTTCTCTTACTGTATATTGCCAGCCTCTCTGCTGTTGGAGCCTATCCAATGTGTCACCTCATGCAGTACTGGCTTTAGCCAGCATATAGCGCTGTTGTATAACGGCAGAAAAATAGTAAGCCCCCTAGGAAAACCAGGATACAAATTGGATTGCAAAGGGTTAAAAATGGTTTATACTACGTCAGCTAATCCTAGAGCGCAGCATCCTGTTCTGAAGGCCCTCAGCGCAGCGCTCACTACAACAGCCTGGGAATGTCGCCTTTCCAGTGGGTTGAGCTACTTTCTGAGGTCACCCCCTGTTTGCGTTTATCCTTCCGTGCGGATGATACGCCGTCATACGCCGGCTGTCCGTGCGGAAAAATAGAACAGCTGAAGAGTAAGCTGCATGTGTCCGTTTCTGCGCACATTTTCACATTGTGTTGCTTTTTTAATTTTTTTGCACGCGCCTCTGCGGTCTGTACTGTACTATTGTGCGCGCAAAAAAAAAAAAAAGTGCGCAACTTGGGTCCCAGATGTTGAAATGGCCGATTAGTTCCACATCTTTAAATTCCAGGAGTATTTTTTTCGTGTGACAGAGTTGCGCACAAGTGAACAAACCCATTACTGCAGGCGCTAACTTCATATGTGCAAACACGGCCGGGTAACTCCAGCAGAGGCCGCAGCGTTCCCTTGGTGTGTGGAGCTGCGCAGCACCGCGTTTTTGATTGTGTGTGCCTGCGCAATTTCACACGCTTTAAAAAAAAAAAAAATTATATGAAATATAGCGTAATATTTAAAAAAAAAAAAACACAACAAAAAACCCTAATAAAACATACAAATATATGCACTTGCCTTAGGCCTAGTGCCCACGGCCCAGAGACCCCATACTTACCTATGGATCCGCCGCCCCGGCGCACATTCACAATAGAGCGCATGACGCGACCGGTGTGTCATATGACACGCCCACAGCATCACATGACACGTCGGCAGAAGGCGGGGGAAGCGTTTTCACGCCATCTTCCGCTGTGCTACATGGGAAAATAGCGTGATGGACGGCTTCCATTGACTGCAATGGAAGCCGTCTGTGCGTACGACCGCGGCAAATAGGACATCGGGTGAGGACGGGTGAATTCACGGGGCGGAAGGCCACACTGAGCATTGCGCAATTAGGTTCAATAGAAACATAGCTGCGGGCAACGCCACAGATGTCCGCCCGTGTGAATCAGCCCCTATACCGCCTCTTACCAGTGTTACATGAGCGCTGCACATTCGTGATGTTTCCGTTCGTGCTGTTTCCGTTCGCGCCCGTAGAGAGCTCCGCCGCTCGTAATACGCGGTACAAATACTACAGAACACTTTTTATATCCAACGTGTGATGGAACAGCGGATATCAGAGCGTGTGAATGGCCGTGATTTACACCCACGTAATACGCAATTCCAATCCGCAGCTGTGAGCCGGCCTAGAGGTGGAAATAGCGCAAATTCTTGTGCAAGTCTCCACCAACAGATGTGAGCAGCCGCCTCCCTCACACAAACATAGAGCTACCAAGAATGGCGCAAAATACTTGGAACAGAGGGAGCGAAGATGCTGGGACTTGTAGTCGCACACGATACACCCCGCCGTCCGTTACTAGACGGCATACACGGTAGCCATGTCTCCCCCTCACAAGACCAGCACCGCTACTCCCCTCACAGCTCCATTCATTACCGTTCACGGCTGACCAGAAGCCCCGTCAGCCTCCGGGTGGGATATAACCAGCCGCCCCTTCCCCTCAGGTAGCTCTACGCGGGCTGCCACCAGACAATAACGACCACCGGAGCGTCACTTACCGGCTGCCGCCTCACAGAGAACGAAACCAAAATGGCGCAGAATTCCTGACTGACAGGGCGCCGGTGACGTCACTACAGGCGGGGAAGAACGGCGGCGCACATTGGCTAAGTTGTCGAATGAATCCGAAGCGCTGATTGGCTGACCTGCTCGAGGCCCAGCAGGAGGGCGGGAAACGTCTGTTTGATGAGGGGGAGGAGCCTGGAGTTAGCGGGGCGCCATGTTTGAAATATTCCGTACACTAATTAAAGAGAAAGTGCTTTTTTTTTTATAAAGTACATCATTTTATTTTTTGTACTTTTGACAATTGATAAAAATGTAGATATTTATGACATTGAAATTATTTATCATCAACTATTTATGGGACTCAGTTAGCTAGGCTCAAACAAGCGGATCGCCTGCTTACCCTTCCATAAGGCCGGCGGCACACGACCGGATTTGAATTACAGGATCCGCAATCGTCACATGAGCGGACAACGATTGCGATTTCCACAAGCGGAAATAAAATCGCAGCGTGTTTTATTTTTGTAGGGCTCCGCAAGGACGGCTTCCATTGAAGTCAATGAAAGCCGTCCAACCCGCGGCTCGACATTGCAGATTGGTCACAGGTACCCATGTCATTGCCATCTAAAGATTAAAAAAAAGAAATCTGTACTGCGCATGACCAACGGTGTGCGTTGACAGTCTTGTATGGTCCAGGTATGCACGGTCGCCAACCAGGACGGACTCTGATTCTGCTGCGGGCTCCTGCATGTGGAATCCGACCCATCCGTGTGCCGCCGGCCTAACTGTACTGCGGATGACGGCGGAGGCTCTCAGCTGATCATGCGCAGTACTAGTTTTTTTTTGTTTATTTGTATTTTCTACACCCTTGCCTAGCGATTTTAATTGCGTATGGGTTGGGGGTCGGACGGCCTCCATT
This sequence comes from Eleutherodactylus coqui, assembly GCF_035609145.1. Taxonomy (NCBI): domain Eukaryota; kingdom Metazoa; phylum Chordata; class Amphibia; order Anura; family Eleutherodactylidae; genus Eleutherodactylus; species Eleutherodactylus coqui. The sequence continues at coordinate 52,408,237 of NC_089839.1, read as the reverse complement.
CACATTAATGGAGGTCGTCAGCGTGGATTCCACAGCAAAATAAAGCATCCCGCGATCTTTCTTCCTCTCACAGAATATACAATTTGTACCCGCGAGTGTGAACGAAAAAGCATGACTTTCAATGCCCATATTTTACTGCGGATCTCCCATGCAGATGCAATTGCAGAATCCGCAATACAGATTCACCTGTATGAGCCCGGCTTAAGCAGTATGACACAAGTACATTTTTGCGTTTGCAGAAATTCTTTCTTTGAGAAGATTTGACTAGCGACTCAGGCCTTGTCCACACGGGCGTATGCGTATTTACGCAATTATTAAGGTGCTCGGTGTTGCGTTTTTTGCTGCATATCTGCTTCATGCACGGTCTTTTGCTGCACGCATGCACTGCGCATTTGCACGCATAAAAAAAGAACGCAAACATGTCCAAATGATGTCAAAACTTTTGCTGCCCACAAGAAACACCCATAAAAAGGTCACATGAGCGGCCAGACATGACTTCTGATGAAGATGATGTGCTTTTCATCTGATTGCCATCTCGCTGATTTGGAGATTTCTGTCTACAGTCTAGTAATTACAGTCTCGACTAGGAGCGACAGTAACTGCTAGTCTTACCGCCCAGCTGAGTAGGGAAATTAAAGGTCATTCTACTTCCACCCACATATCAGTTGTCTAATCAGACACCCTTTTCTATCTAAGTGCTAGTAACAGCGTGATACTGTGTCTCAGGCTTTGGGAAGATGAATTATGTAAGGGCCCCATAGCATATCCTGATGTATCCTGGGTTTTCTGCTCGACTTAGCAGTGTTTAGGAAATCGGTACTCGCCAGTCCTCATATTAATGCACACTGTCATTAATTCAAGTCTGACACTAGAAGTGAGATTCCGGAAAGTCATGCTGGGATGGGTTATATGTTATAACATAAAACCAAAGGGGACGAAGTGTCATGGTTCTGCCATGCCTTCACTAGTCTGGGTTGGTGATTTTTATAGTCTTCAACATGCCTTTTATTGTAGATGGTGAAAATGCTCTCTTTACTGGATAGTTAGGAGTCTAGGTAATGGGTTAGTACTCTGAGGAATTCCTGTCTCGGGCTTAACCTCTATTTTCGGAGGGTATTGAGATCGGCCTTCTTTTAAGTAGGGGGGAATTGTAGTGGCCTAGAGTTAGGGACCCTCTAGTTCTGTGTTTGTCTACCCCATATGAATTTGTCCTTGTGCATTCGTGTGTGTTTGTGTCTATGTGGTTGTTGGTTTTTGTGTCATTGGAGGTGCCCTTTCGGGGTTAATGTCTTGTGTTGGTGTCACCAATCTTGGTGGTGTCCACATGACTTTCTCCCAAACCCGCTGTGTGTGATGTGTTTGGTAGAGCGGTTGGGGCTGAGTTCAGTTGGTGAGAAGAGGGAAGGAGAGATGTAGTCACAGAAGAAGGACGTATGAGTAGGAGGCTGAGGCTCTGATGCTTCCATCTGGGTTAGGGCCAGACGCGTCTCATTCAGCTTTGAGATGCATCCCCCCAGGGGACTTGAAGTGAGCATCAGTTCTCAGAGTAGGAGTTGGCGGAGTATGCTGCGCACTCCCTGCTTAACTACAGTGCTGAGGGACAGTCTGGAGACTCCTTCCTCTGTCATTGGTTCTAGTATAGATAGCGAATGAGCAATGGATGCAGTGCTGAAGAGACCTGGATCAGGGCTAGCCGTGTAATGTTCTGAGATTTCTTTGTGGATGTTTTCAATTTTTTCTTTGAAGTGGGCGGCTAGCTCTCCAGCACTGAGATCCGTCATGGGGGCCTGTTCTTTGTAGCTGAATTAGAGAATTAGATTACGTGTGTTAAATTTGGACGCTAATTCTTTTGCGCTTAGAATTGAATAATTGAGTTGGGACCCATTAACTTTTCCTATTTATGACATAATCAGTGCTTGTGCCAAATTTTATGTTTCTACGACATTGGGAAGTTAGAGAATTAGATTCTGTACGTAAAATTTGGACACTAGTTCTTTTGTGCTAGAATTGAATAATCGAGTTAGAACCCCTTTACTTTTCCTATTTTGGACATAAGCTATGCTCGTGCCAAATGTCATGTTTCTACGACATCGGGAAGTTAAGGAATTAGTGGCGAGTCAGTTAGTGAGTCAGTGAGGGCCTTCGTCTTTATATATATATACTAGCTGATATACCCGGCTTCGCCCGAGTTAATTTGGTACTGGTGTTTATGTGGTGTTCACATGGAAAATCTTATGAAGTCGTGGTTACTTTAGAGATACTGAGGAAAAAGATATGTTCACCATTTTGCATAGTTCTCTGCGTTACACAGAAAACACCATGTGGAGGTAACCATGCGACGCTTCCTTTATATAAAATGACATCAGGAAGTGAGAGAATTAGATTACATACATAAAATTTGGACACTAATTTTTTTGCGCTTAGAATTGAATAATCGAGTTGGGACCCATTAACTTTTCATATTTATGACACAATCAATGCTTGTGCCAAATTTCATGTTTCTATGACATTGGGAAGTGAGAGATTTAGATTATGTATGTAAAATTTGGACGCTAATTCTTTTGCGCATAGAATTGAATAATGGAGTTGGGACCCATTAGCTTTTCCTATTTATGACATAATCAATGCTCGTGCCAAATTTCCCGTTTCTATGACACCGGAAAGTGAGAAAATTACATTCCGTACGTAAAATTTGGACGCTAATTCTTTTGCGCATAGAATTGAATAATGGAGTTGGGACCCATTAGCTTTTCCTATTTATGACATAATCAATGCTCATGCCAAATTTTCCGTTTCTATGACACCGGAAAGTGAGAAAATTATATTCCGCACGTAAAATTTTGACGCTAATTCTTTTGCACATAGAATTGAATAATGGAGTTGGGACCCATTAGCTTTTCCTATTTATGACATAATCAATGGTCGTGCCAAATTTCCCGTTTCTATGACACCGGAAAGTGAAGAAATTACATTCCGCACGTAAAATTTGGACGCTGATTCTTTTGCGCATAGAATTGAATAAAGGAGTTGGGACCCATTAGCTTTTCCTATTTATGACATAATCAATGCTCGTGCCAAATTTCACGTTTCTATGACACCGGAAAGTGAAAAAATTACATTCCGCACGTAAAATTTCGATGCCAATGCTTTTGCGCTAGAATTGAATAATCGAGTTGGGACCTATGAACTTTTCCTATTTATGACATAATCAATGCTCGTGCCAAATTTCCTGTTTCTATGACACCGGAAAGTGAAGAAATTACATTCCGCACGTAAAATTTGGACGCTAATTCTTTTGCGCATAGAATTGAATAATTGAGTTGGGACCTATTAGCTTTTCCTATTTATGACATAATCAATGCTCGTGCCAAATTTCCTGTTTCTATGACACCGGAAAGTGAAGAAATTACATTCCGCACGTATAATTTCGACGCCAATTCTTTTGTGCTAGAATTGAATAATGGAGTTGGGACCTATGAACTTTTCCTATTTCTGACATAATCAATGCTCGTGCCAAATTTCACGTTTCTATGACACTGGAAAGTGAGAAAATTACATTCCGCACGTAAAATTTGGACGCTAATTCTTTTGCGCATAGAATTGAATAATGGAGTTGGGACCCATTAGCTTTTCCTATTTATGACATAATCAATGCTCGTGCCAAATTTCCCGTTTCTATGACACTGGAAAGTGAGAAAATTACATTCCGCACGTAAAATTTGGACGCTAATTCTTTTGCGCATAGAATTGAATAATGGAGTTGGGACCCATTAGCTTTTCCTATTTATGACATAATCAATGCTCGTGCCAAATTTCCCGTTTCTATGACACCAGAAAGTGAACAAATTTCATTCCGCACGTAAAATTTCGACGCCAATTCTTTTGCGCTAGAATTGAATAATCGAGTTGGGATCCATTAGCTTTTCCTATTTATGACATAATCAATGCTCGTGCCAAATTTCCCGTTTCTATGACACCGGAAAGTGAGAAAATTAGATTCCGCACGTAAAATTTCGACGCTAATTCTTTTGCGCATAGAATTGAATAATCATGTTGGGACCCATTAGCTTTTACTATTTATGACATAATCAATGCTCGTGCCAAATTTGAAGTTTTATGACATTGGGAACTGAGAGATTTAGATTATGTACGTTAAATTTCGACGCCAATTCTTTTGCGCTAGAATTGAATAATCGAGTTGGGACCCAATTACTTTTCCTATCTTAGAGATAATCTATGCTTGCGCCAAAATTCATGTTTCTACGACATCGGGACGTTGGAGAACTTTTGGCGAGTCAGTCAGTCAGTCAGTGAGTCAGTCAGTTAGTGAGTCAGTGAGGGCCTTCGTCTTTATATATATACTAGCGTACCCGTCGCGCGTTGCTGCGAAGACAGACATACATACATACAATAGTTTTTATATATCTAGATAACAACCAATCACAGCGCAGCTTTCAAGTTACCTCAGCCGTATAATATATAACAAACAATCACAGCACAGCAGCTTTCATGTCGATGACGCTCGCACGCACGCCACCTATCCTAGGATAGATGTACTATGCCAGAAATCTTCCCAGGAGTGTACTCAACAACTTCCCATTAACTTTTCCTATATATGACATAATCAATGCTCGTGCCAAATTTCAAGTTTCTATGACATTGGGAAGCGAGAAAATTAGATTCCGTACGTAAAATTTGGACGCTAATTCTTTTGCGCATAGAATTGAATAATCGAGTTGGGACCCATAAGAGCTTCCTATTTGTGACATATTCAATGCCCGTGCCAAATTTCAAGTTTCTATGTGAGAAAATTACATTCCGTACGCAAAATTTGGACGCTAACTCTTTTGCGCATAGTATTGAATAATCGAGTTGGGACCCATTAGCTTTTCCTATTTATGACATAATCAATGCTCGTGCCAAATTTCAAGTTTCTATGACACCGGAAAGTGAGAAAATTAGATTCCGTACGTAAAATTTGGACGCTAATTCTTTTGCGCATAAAATTGAATAATCGAGTTGGGACCCATTAACTTTTCCTATTTATGACATAATCAATGCTCGTGCCAAATTTCACATTTCTATTACATTAAGAAGCGAGAGAATTCGATTCCGTACGTAAAATTTGGACGCTAATTCTTTGGCGCATAGAATTGAATAATCGAGTTGGGACCTATTACCTTTGCCTATTTATGACATATTCAATGCCCGTGCCAAATTTCAAGTTTCTATGTGAGAAAATTAGATTCCGTACGTAAAATTTGGACGCTAATTCTTTTGCGCATAGAATTAGTATATGAGGAGGAGGTCGTCTTGTGTAATATATTAGTATATGAGGAGGCGGTCGTCTGTGTAATATATTAGTATATGAGGAGGAGGTCGTCTGTTTAATATATTAGTACTAGCGTACCCGTCGCGCGTTGCTGCGAAGACAGACATACATACATACTTCGTTTTTATATATCTAGATGACGGCAGCAGTGACCACTGAGGTTTTGTAGGCCGCTGCTTCCCCCTTGCAGGCTGAATAAAATAGCCGTTGTGTGAGAATCGCTGGGGGAGGGGGGGAGACATTCTTACTGCTGGGAGAATTGCTGGGGGGGGAGGGGGAGACATTCTTACTGCTGGGAGAATTGCTGGGGGGGGAGGGGGAGACATTCTTACTGCTGGGAGAATTGCTGGGGGGGGATGGGAGACATTCTGACTGCTGGGAGAATCGCTGGGGGGGGATGGGAGACATTCTGACTGCTGGGAGAATCACTGGGGGGGATGGGAGACATTCTGACTGCTGGGAGAATCGCTGGGGGGGGGGGGTGGGAGACATTCTGACTGCTGGGAGAATCGCTGGCGGGGGAGCGGAGGCATGACTGCTGGGAGAATCGTTGGGGGGAGGGGGGGCATGGTGACTGCCAAGAAAATCTCTGTGGGGGAAGAGGGGCATGATGACTGCCAGGAGAACCGCTGGGGGGGAGCCATTATGACTGCTGGGGGAACCACTTGGGGGGAGGGGGGCATTATTATTGCTGGCGGACAGCTGGGGGTGGCATTGTGACTGCTGGTGGACCACTGGGGGGGGGGTATTATGACTGCTGGGGGAACCGCTGGGGGGGGGGGGGCGGGCATTTTTACTGCTGGGGGACCGCTGGGGTATGTCACTCTTATTACTAACTAGCGTACCCGTCGCGCGTTGCTGCGAAGACAGACATACATACATACTTCGTTTTTATATATCTAGATGACGGCAGCAGTGACCACTGAGGTTTTGTAGGCCGCTGCTTCCCCCTTGCAGGCTGAATAAAATAGCCGTTGTGTGAGAATCGCTGGGGGAGGGGGGGAGACATTCTTACTGCTGGGAGAATTGCTGGGGGGGGAGGGGGAGACATTCTTACTGCTGGGAGAATTGCTGGGGGGGGAGGGGGAGACATTCTTACTGCTGGGAGAATTGCTGGGGGGGGATGGGAGACATTCTGACTGCTGGGAGAATCGCTGGGGGGGGATCGGAGACATTCTGACTGCTGGGAGAATCACTGGGGGGGGATGGGAGACATTCTGACTGCTGGGAGAATCGCTGGGGGGGGGGTGGGAGACATTCTGACTGCTGGGAGAATCGCTGGCGGGGGAGCGGAGGCATGACTGCTGGGAGAATCGTTGGGGGGAGGGGGGGCATGGTGACTGCCAAGAAAATCTCTGTGGGGGAAGAGGGGCATGATGACTGCCAGGAGAACCGCTGGGGGGGAGCCATTATGACTGCTGGGGGAACCACTTGGGGGGAGGGGGGCATTATTATTGCTGGCGGACAGCTGGGGGTGGCATTGTGACTGCTGGTGGACCACTGGGGGGGGGGGTATTATGACTGCTGGGGGAACCGCTGGGGGGGGGGGGGGCGGGCATTTTTACTGCTGGGGGACCGCTGGGGTATGTCACTCTTATTACTAATGGGGGGAGTGTCACTATTATTACTGCTGTGGGATGTCACTATTATCGCTGGGGTGAAGGTGTCACTATTACCGCTGGGGTATGTGTACATGTGGCAGAAATGGGCAGGGCTCTTTCAGAATAGACCGGGTGCAGATTTTGACTGCTTTTTAGATGCGGAAATGCTGCAGAATTTTCCAAAGAAATCTCCGCTGAGGACATTCTGCAGTATTTCCGCGTCCAAAAAGCAGTCAGAATCTGCACCCGGTCTATTCTGAAACAGCCTTGTCCTTTTTAGAACGACGGGGGTAAAATCATACGTTGTGATAAGCCCCGCCCCCTGACGTGTTGGTGCGATACATAAGTGGGTTTTGGGTTGTAGTTTGGGCACTCGGTCCCTAAAAGGTTCGCCATCACTGGCCTAGTACATGTTTGCCCACTTCCAACTCCAATGGAGACTGACTGTAAATGGCTGGCGTGCTCTAGTATTTATGGTTTCAAGCTGTACGTGTCATTGCATACAGTCTATCTATCTATCTATCTATCTATCTATCTATCTATCTATCTATCTATCTATCTATCAGGGTTATTGCATACAGTCTATCTATCTATCTATCTATCAGGGTTATTGCATACAGTCTATCTATTTATCTATCTATCTATGACATCAGGAAATGAGAGAATTAGATTTTGTAGGCCGCTGCTTCCCCCTTGCGGGCTGAATAAAATAGCCGTTGGGTGGAACATACAATTTATCCGGCTGCTGTGGCTTCTTAGGAAGATATCCTAGTACTTGTTTACCCACTTCCAACTCCAATGGTAATTGGCTGGCGTGCTCTAGTGGTTCCAAGCTGTACGTGTCATAATAGAGCCTTAATGACATCACAGTGCAGCTTTATAGAACATGTTGGGGCATGTTCAAGGGCGTCCGATGTTGATGACATCAGTGATGACATCACAATAGCAGGTGGCTTACTTATTCGATCTACGTGGGGGGGGGGGGCGTAACTTTCGACGACGCTCGCGCGCCATTTATCGTAGGATATTTGTACTATGCCTATAATCTTCCCAGGAGTGTACTTAACAACTTCCCAAAGTTTCATGGCGATCGGATGAATGGTGTAGTAGCGCATAAAGGACAAACAGACACGCAGACACGCAGACACGCAGACACGCAGACACGCAGACACGCACGCAGACAGACATACATTCAATTTTATATATATAGATATGAGCAGGAGGTCTCACAATGCAGCTTTATAGAACATGTTGGGGCATGTTCAAGGGCGTCCGATGTTGATGACATCAGTGATGACATCACAATAGCAGGTGGCTTACTTATTCGATCTACGTGGGGGGGGGGTCGTAACTTCCGACGACGCTCGCGCGCGCGCCATTTATCGTAGGATAGTTGTACTATGCCTATAATCTTCCCAGGAGTGTACTCAACAACTTCCCAAAGTTTCACGGCGATCGGATGAATGGTGTAGTAGCGCATAAAGGACAAACAGACACGCAGACAGACACGCACACAGACATACATTCATTTTTATATATATAGATAGATGTAAGGGTTTTGAAGAAAAAAAATTAAAATCACAGAAAGGGAAATATAAACAGACAACCCCCCCCCCCCCCAAAAAAAAACAGAAAGTGGCTATATACTGATATACTGACACAAGGCGGCAGGTATATACTCTGCCTGTCTGCATGTTGAGGGAGTAATGGTGTATATACCTTTCCTCTTGTATCAGTAAACCAGTAAGTATGTGGCCACTTTTTGTGTTTTGGTTTTTTTTTTGTCTAAGAGGCAGGAGTTTTATTGTTTTCAAAGAATCCTGTAAATTGTACTTTAAACTGCGCCCTGCTTCTTCTGGTGATGAGTCTCAGAGGGTAGAGCTGGTAATCTCCAGGTTGCAGGAAGATCCCCAGGCCTGGGCATTTTCATTGCCTCCCACCTCTGAGGCTTTTTCGTCGGTGGACTCATTTTTTTCAGCTTGGGGTCTGATCTACGATGACCCCGATAGGGTGTTCCTGGCGGAGGGTAAGATCAGAGGTCTACGTCAGGAAAAATCACCTGTTGAAGATTTTTGTAAGTTTTGCCGTTGGTCTAATGATTTACAAGGACTTTCCTGACGTTTTTTCTGAAGAAGGAGCGGATAAGTTACTGCCTCATAGGCGGGGGGCGGGGGGGGGGGGGGGGATTGCACTATTGACCTCATTCCAGGTTGCAAGCTATCCAAGAGTCGCATGTGTAATGTGTCAGGTCCAGAAAGGCAGGCTCTCAAGGAGTATATCACAGACAGTTTAAAAAAAGACACATATGCCCATCTAATTCGCTAGTAGCTGCCAGCTTCTTTCTTTTAAGAAGAAAGATGGGGGTCTGCGACCATGTCTGGATTTTAGGGAACTCAACAAGATCACTAAGCCCAACCCTTACCCGTTACTGCTCATTCCTGAATTGTTTAGCCACTTAGTGGGTGCCCTCTGGTTCCAAGCTGGACTTGCGGGGGGCATACAACTTAATATGAATGGAAGACAGCTTTCAATACTCCTGAAGGTCATTTTAAAAATCTTGTGATGAGGGGCGTGGCCTGGCCATGGCGGAGAGCAGCAGCAGACACTGAGTGCTCCTGACACCGGGGGCGCCGGTAGCCTGCAGCGTGGCTACATACCTCACAAAAGAAGCCAGAATGGGCAGCAGCAAGAAAGGCAAACCCCAGCGGTGCCCGATCTCCCACTCCCGGACTCCCACGAGCGGGGGTTTGAAAGCTTTCATGCGCGGAGGGCAGCGGAGGGAGCCTCAAGATGGCGCCGGCAGCAGAGCAGAGGAGGAGCCGCAGGAGCGGCGCGAACCCACACAGCAGCCGACGGAAAAAGGGGCTTCCCCCCTCTCCTCCACAGAGTCTATGCACCCTCACAGCAGCAACCGGGACACAAAAATGGACCAAGGGACCAGTGACAGCTCTCCCAGTCTCGGCGCCAGCAAGCACACGTGGCAAGCGGTGGCCATTTTAAAAGGGGACACAGCAGGCTCCGAGGATCAACGCGGCAATGGAGGTATGGTAAAGGAGACAGGGGGGGGGGTGACTGCTATCCCTGGACACAGAGGGTACATCCGAACACCAGGCTGGGGCACCGACTACCACCCCCACAATGCAGCAGTCCCCACAGACACATGTAGCTTTACAAAATGGCGGCCATACCCCGCAGCGGCCCCCCTCACAAACCATCACCTCCACAATGCAACAGCCCCCGCTGGCACATGTGACCACACAGGATGGCAATCATACCCCGCTGCAGTCCCCCCCGCATTCTATCATCAGCATGATGCAGCAGCCCTTACGGGCACATGTGGACACGCAAAATGGCAGCTTCACCTCGCAGCGGCCCCTCTCACAAGGGTCTGACTGCAATTTGTCAGGCAGTGAGTCGGCAGACAGTAATAGATCTCCCAACAGCGTGAGAGGCCCAGGGCCCGAACAGGGGACCATAAATACTGAGGGTAGCAGCGGAAAAGTTGTCCAGCAACCTCAGCTAGAGGCACAATTTAGTGTGGGCCTTAGAGGATGGCTCCCAACAACCGAAATCTGCGCCGTCCACCGACGTTCACCACCTGGGAGAGAGGGTCTCAGCAATCGAAGGTGACATAGCTACCTTTACCGATAGAGTGGAAAATCATGATGACGCCCTAGCTACGTTCTCCCATCAACTACATTTCCTTATGGACTCTCTTGATGACATCGAGAATAGAGGCCGCAGAAATAATATACGCGTCAGAGGTCTCCCCGAGGAGATCGAGCCAGCTAATCTAGAAAGGACTGTGTGTCTCATCTTTAACAACTTATGGGAAGCCCTTCCCGACGCCATACTGGAAATGGACAGATGTCATAGAGCCCTAGGTCCCCAACCTACAGATCCTGACAGACCGCGCGACATGGTCTGTAGGGAACACAAGTTCCAACTAAAAGAAGCCATAATGAAAGGGGCACGCGAAAAATGAGACATACAGTTCGAAGGGACTCGGCTCCAGATATTACCGGACCTATCCAGATTCACGCTGGCTAAATGACGGGCCCTACGCCCTCTACTGGAGGAACTACGTAACCAGGACCTTGCCTATAGCTGGGGATTCCCCTTTTGTCTCCAGGTCAGATATAGAGGGGGTTTAAGAGAGCTAAGACACCCGGAAGAGATACCAGCCTTCTGTGAGACACTTAACATTCCGATACCTGACATCATGGGGTGGCCAACCCTTCCTTCGTTGCCTAGAAACGAACAATACCAACAACCATACAGGGGCCCCAGGAGGAGGAGAAGGCGCCGAGAAAGATGAGACAGAGCGCATTCACCACCTGACTCTCCACGTGGCTGATCTTGCCTTCAGAGAACCTGCCCATATACATATCCTACAGAACTGATAAGCTGCGAACAAGTTTGATTACATTGCAAATTTATCTAATGGTTTTAAAAAGATGCATACTGATTAATGTTGCCGCGTAGCAGGCTGGAGGTGCTTTCCGGAACGGTCCTAGACTGACCTTCGGTAGTCATAAGGGCAGTTTCTGATTTTTCCTCCCCCATTGTTTTTGCACCACATTGTTTTCTTCATTTTTTCAGCATTTGTTAATACCTTGAGGACGCAGGTGTCTCCTCCACTCGTGGGGCGAGACAGGTGCGCTCTAACAGTTCGGTAGGTTAAACACCTCAGAAGGAACTACCGACCCTAAATTCTAGGGAGATTCATCTCCCAACGCCGTAATTTTTTTGTTACCTACCTTTATCTCTCATCTCCACCCCCCCCCTCCTTTCTCTCCTCCTTTCTTCCCTCTTTTACTCCTACTCCTCTTCCCCGCTCCCACCCGCCCACCAACCCTCCACTTCCTAAGCTTTGAGATCTCCCAGGGCTGATTAACATTTAATCAGACACGACCCTTGAGTATACTACTGGACCGTGTCGCCTCCGTACCGGGCGCGCCATACGGTACCTACAACCATGACCAAATTAAACTTTTGCTCTCTAAACGTCAGAGGGCTTAATGCTGCACAAAAAAGAAGTCAAATCCTATACAAAATGTACAAACTAAAATCACATGTTCTATTTTTGCAGGAGACGCATTTCCGCGCCGGGCATGTTCCACCTTTGAAAGACAGACGCTTCGTAGCATGGTACCACTGCACGAACCCCACTACTAAAATCGAGGGGAGTATCAATAGCAATACACAGAGCGGTTCCCCATGAAATCCTGGACTCTGACCTAGACCCAGAGGGACTTTTCGCCTTCTTAAAGGTCCGTATGTGGGGTAAGCTTTTCACCCTAGTGACATGGTACCTTCCCAATCGGAGTCCCACCCAGGCGGGGAGAACCATACTAAATAGACTAGCAGACTTTGCAGAGGGGATGATAATACTAGGGGTGACTTTAATTTCCCCCTGGAACCTAAACGCGACTGCTCTTCTAACTGTGCCTCGGTCTCGACTTCTCAGCTCTGCAGATTCCACATGACACTTAGACAACTCCAATTAGTAGGCGTTTGGCAGGTGACACACCCCACGGACCAAGACTACTCATATTTCTCCCCAGCTCACCAATCCCATAGCCATATCGACCTCATAGTTGTAAGCCAGCACACGTTGACATGGAACCCTGAGGCCTCCATTGGATCGGCAATTAGGTCGGACCATGCCCCAGTCCTCCTCTTTCTAACGGTCCCAGGCACCATGGAAAGACCATGGTCTTGGAGGCTAAATGACAACCTCTTAAAAGACCCGCTGTGCTGCGATGACATACGCAAATCTACTGAGAATTTTCTCACCGACCATGCTGCCGACGCAACCTCTAAACCTGTACAATGGGAAGTGCTTAAGTGCGTGCTGAGGGGGGTCATTATCAAGCATGGGACGCGTTTAAAACGGGAAAAATCAGCGAAAGTCATTTCTCTACTAGATAAAATAGCGAACTTGGAGAGTGAGTTCCGTCGCTTTAGAAACCCATCTACTCAAAAAGAATTAATGAACACAAGAGAAGAGTTGAGGTTCCTTCTGGACCAGAAATACCTGCGATTTAGAGATAGACTGAAACGCTACTCTTACGAACACGCCAATAAATGCGGTCGATCGTTGGCGCACTTCCTCCGTAATCAAACGAACTCCACACATGTTCCCTATATAATAGTTGGCACAGGCCAAAAGAAACACGATCCCAGGGAAATCACAAAAGCCTTCAGATCCTATTATCAAGACCTTTATAATATACAGGGACAGCTGGCTGACATGACCCCTGCCGGTCGAAAATTGAAAATAGAAGCCTATATACAAAAAACGGCCCTGCCGGGCATTTTTAGTGGAAGCAGAGGAAGCCCTGGATGCCGAAACTACGGCAGAAGAAATTAGTGACGCCATTAAGGCCTCTCCGTCCGGGAATGCCCCAGGCCCTGACGAGTTTACTCCCCGATTCTTTAAGCAATTCAGGAGACCCTCACCCCAATACTACTCGAGGCGTTCAACCAGGTTTCCCCTTCAGCCCCTTTCCCCTCCCAATCACTCATGGCACACATCACAGTGCTTCCCAAACCAGGTAAAGACATTGGAGCGTGCTCCAGCTATCGCCCAATTTCACTCAATATTGACATTAAATTATTTTCCAAAGTGCTAGCGGGTAGATTGGCCCCCTTACTCCCCTGCTCAAATACACAATGACCAAGTGGGATTCATAAAAGGGCGGGAGGCGAGGGATAACACCAATAAGACCCTCCTCCTGATAAGTCAGGTCCATCGCATACCACAACCATTCTGCCTTCTTTCAATAGATGCGGAGAAGGCCTTCGATCACGTCGATTGGAAATTCTTAAGTGCCTCGCTGTCACACTTGGGCTTGGGATCGAAATTCTTAAACTGGATCCTGGCACTATATGGTAATCCATCAGCGCAGGTCCGAGTAAACGGCCTACTGTCTGACCCAGTTCATATCAGAAATGGGACGAGACAGGGATGCCCCCTGTCCCCCCTCTTGTACGCCATTGTAATGGAACAGTAGGCGGTGACACTGCGGAATAACCCAGACGTGCGCGGACTGCAGGTCGGGAATCAGGTCTGTAAGACGGCCCTTTATGCAGACGACCTCCTCCTATTCGTATCGCAGCAACGCATCACATTTCCAGCAATCCTACAAGAATTTGCCCAATTCGGCCATTTAAACAATTTTAAGGTCAATCTACATAAGTCCAAAGCCATGAACATATCGCCCCCCCCACAGCGAAGTAGATCATTTAGCGGACCAGTTTAACTTTAAATGGCGCTCAACCTCTATCCGATACCTAGGGGTCCAACTAACAGCAGATACCTCGGCGCTATATAATCTTAACTACGTCCCCCTACTGGAAAAAGTGACAAAAGACCTAAAGGGATATGCCACTAAACAACTAAGCTGGTTCGGGCAAATAAACGTTTTGAAAATGGACGTGACCCCCAAATTCCTATACTTATTCCAGACGCTGCCAATTAATCTACCGTCCCAGTACTTCAAACAGATACATCAAACATTCCGCAGATTCGTGTGGGGAACGAGATGTAACCGTATTAGTTACAGAACTATGTCGCGCCCTAAATCCAGGGGAGGAGTGGGTCTTCCAGACCTCAAAGTATACCATTCAGCAGCGGTCCTTACCAGGCTGATAGACTGGCATCACCACACAGCCTCAAAATTGTGGGTTGATATGGAAGCGGCACTGATCTGGCCCCACCTGTGGTTGCTACCCTGGATAAAAAAGGAAGTCAGGCCCACGACCCTGCCATACACCCCTATGACTTTGAACTGTAGAGAAACATGGGATAGACGAACGGTTAAAGGGGACGTGACACTCCGCAAAGGAGCTTTGACCCCAATATTCCACAACCCCGCATTCCCACCGGGGTGCGAGAGACGGAGCTTCCAGTGGTGGAGAGCAGAGGAGGACACCAGGTGCTGTCAGATCATGGGGACTGGAGGCCTCCCGTCCTTCAATGACCTTCAGACATCCCATCCCGACCAGAAACTACTTTGGATGGAATATTTACAGTTGGCCTCGTTTTGGAGAACACAACTAGACTCGCGCACATACGGGAGCCCCCCTGAGCCTATTGAAGAGCTATTTCTGAGATCCGAGCCTCCGGCTCGGGTCCTTTCCCGACTTTACAAAATCATCCTGGATAGGCTCACACCAGGTCTGCCGAACTATACGGGAAGTTGGGAGAGGAAGCTGTCCGAAAGCTTGCGGGACTCCGATTGGGAAAAGGCCTTTACATTCGCACATAAATTACCCCTAGCCTGCGCAGCGCAGGAGAAAAATTTCAAGCTCCTCTCAAGGTGGTACAGATGCCCAGACACGGTTCATCGCATCTTTCCCTCGGTCCCCGAGAAATGCTGGAGATGTGGGTCCGGGCGTGATACTATGCTACACATCTGGTGGGGCTGCTCACTTGTTAAACCCTTTTGGAACAAAGTGTTTGAACTCTACGAAGATGCATCGCACTCCACTGTGGAGGCCACCCCGCAGATGGCGCTACTGTCAATCATCCCCGGTCCATTCTCTCCTATCAAAAAAGGTCTGTTGCGTCACTTCCTCACTGCAGCAAGAGCGGTTATCCCACGCCATTGGCGTAGTACGTTACCCCCCCCATCCTGGACTGACACATGGCATCCAAGCTTGGGCAGTATGGAATGCGTACCGTGACTCACCACAGTTTCAATTAGCGGTAGGATAGTGATAGGGCACGACCCGGGAAGCGAGACGTAAGGTCCTGAGGGATACGTCTGGAGCCAGCTGGGGTTACTCGAGGTGAGTCTTGGCGGGTGCACCCCCCCTTCCTGTCCTCACACAACCCTACCTTCCTAAAATCTTTCCTCCCCCTACCTCTCTTCTTTTCCCTATGTCTCCTAGTATAACCCCCTTAGTTATACTCTGTTTCTTTTCGAATATTCAAAATTGGGCATTATCGCAATGATAAGCACAATTAGCTTGGAATTGAGTTATTCAAACAAGGCATGTGATCATATTAGACACAATGACACGTTGTCAAAAGTGGACCACACCTAGAGTGCCACAACAGAGAAAAGCTGATATTGATTTGGTTTGTTGAATTCTGTTACACTAATCTCTGTCTGCCAATCTCATTGCCTTAGCCCTGAGCGGCGTGATACAAATAATTGCCTTATTGCCTTATCTTCTCTATTTGTACTATGTTCTGTACATGTGTTTATATGCAAAATCCCAATAAAACATATTAAACATAAAAATCTTGTGATGCCCTTCGGTTTGACCAATGTCCTCGCAGTATTTCAGGCTTTCATAAATGAGGTTCTTCTGAAGTTCATTGGACATTTTGTGCTGATTTATGTGGATGACATCCTTATTTTCTCCCCTGATTATGATTGTCATATTCTGCACGTTCAACAGGTGTTGCAGAAACAGGTGTTTCTCTCCGTGAAAATGACCCATTTGCCAAGAGAGAAAAGTGTACTTTTGCAGTACAGGAGATTTTTTTTCTAGGGCATATTATAACCCCAGAGGGATTTAAGATGGACCCGGGGAAGGTCCGAGCTGTTCTGGACTGGGTTCAACATAAGAATTTGAAGGCCCTGCAAAGATTCTTGGGGTTTACGAATTGCTATCGTAAGTTCATTTGCGGGTTTTCGGAGAGGGTCAAACCTTTGACCGTTATGATGAAAAAAGGGTATTTTACTTTTGAATGGTCGCCAAAAGCAATTCATGCATTTGAGACTTTGAAGAAGTGTTTTGCATCTGACCCCATTCTTGTACAGTCAGACTTGTCTAGGCTGTTTGTTGTTGAGGTGCATGCTTCAGAGGTGGGGGTGGGGGCTGTTCTGTCTCAAAGCACTGGTGAGTTAAAGAATCTTCGTCCTTGTGCATTTTTCTCACGAAAGTTTACCTCTACAAAACAGAACTATGACATTGGGGACAGAGAGTTGTTAGCCATTAAGTGGGCGTTTGAAAAATGGCAACATCTTTTGGAAGGAGCTCAACATAAGGTGACAGTCATCACCAATCACAAGAATTTGATTTATTTAGAATCAGCGAAAAGACTTAACCCTAGACAAGCCCAGTGGTCATTGTTTTTCACTCGGTTTGATTTTGTCGTCACATACCAACTTGGGAGTCGTAATATCAGGGCGGATGCTCTCTCTAGGAGTTTTGTTCCAGTGGTCTCTGATGAACTCCCTGCACCCATTCTGTCGGAGGGGGTGGTGGTGTCCGCGGTATCCCTGGATCTTGAGGAGCACATCCATAAGGCACAAGATTTGGCGCCTGCTGGCTTGCCTAAAGACAAACTATTTATTTCAAAATATATTTTATTGTGGTTTTTTGCAGTACAAACGTTAAGCAAAACTTTTTCATTTTTAACAAAGTCGCAGTTAACTCCTTACTTAGGCCTGGGGGAATCGCCAGGCCTATCCCTTATGGCTGTTTGCTGTATCGCGACATACCCCTTGCCAGTAACCTTTGCTTAAAGTAAAACATTTAACCCGTAAAACCCTCCCGCCCACCCATTTCCATCACTTACTATAGATAAACGTTTAATATAAACTATGAATGGTGCTATAACTTGTAGCTCTTGTAACATTGTAAGGTTTAAGTATAAGAGAAAAAAGAAGATGAGAGAAGGAAAACATAAGAGAAAAAAAAAAAAAAAGGGGGAGAAGAAAAAAGAAAATAGGGGGGGGCAGGAGGGCTTAGCTGGATAGAGGAGAAGTAAGGAGAAAATAGAGGGGAGGGGAGAGAGGGGGGGGGGGGGAATGATTTTTGGTCCCCCTTCCATGGCTCAGCCCTTAAAGCATGGGATTAGTTAGGCACAACTCCACTCACCAGCCATTGTCCAAACCTTGGGGTGCTGCGGAATGTTAACCAGGGCTCCCATGTGACGTGGTATGCAGAATATTTCTCGGCGTCTTGCGCTCTCAACTCTTCCATACGGCCTATTTCGTCCAAGGCGGTCACCCAGTTCACCCTTGTGGGAGGTTCTTGGGATCTCCATAACCTCGGTATCACTGTTCTCATAGCCAAAAGGTAAAATCTTAGGGAGCTATTCCTGCTTACTCTTAGTGATCCCGGAAGGATCGACAGGAGGGCTATCTCAGGTGACAGCACCAGCGAGTCCCTGTTCAGGACGTTATATAGGGTTTCAATTTCCTTCCAGACTGCCCTGACCGGCGGGCAGGACCACCATATATGTGAGAGAGTGCCAACCTCTCTCTGGCACCTCCAACACAGGTCAGACACCCCAGGATAGTATCTGGCAAGACGCACAGGGGTACGATACCATCTCGTTAATAGCTTGTAATTGAGTTCCTGGTGGCTGCTCGAGATTGTCATCTTGTGGGTCAGACAAATAGCCTTGGTCCATTCCTCCTCGGCCATTTCCCTTCCCAACTCTTTTTCCCATGCCCTTTTAAAGCTACCCCAGGGTCCGGTCCCTCCCGGGCCACCAACAAGCCATAGGCCGCGGAGATCCCACCCCCTGTCATCTGAGGCCCCCCGCACATCCTTTCAAAGGGTGTGTCAGGTGCTGTCAGTTCTGTGATCGGGCCCAGGGCTCGTACATAATGGCCAATCTGGTAGTGTTGGAACCACGCGCCTGTCACCTGTCCCGTACCCCCCAGTAGAGCGTCCAATGACAGGAGACCCTCTCCGCTCACCACGTCTTTAACCCTGGGAAACTCTGTGCCCAGCCCGTTTAGTAGAGGCAGTCCTGTATCCCCCTGGGGAAAGTCCGGGTTCCCCCTCAGCGGTGTCCATGGTCCAGGGACCCTCACCAGGCCATGCCGCAGCGCAAAGCCATCCCACGTTTTCAGTAGGGAGCTTATAAAAGGAGAGACTCTGATACCCCTCCTACCTAACCCGTCCCGTAGCCAGAAGAGTCCTCGGGTCCTACCCCCCGATACCTCTTGTTCCAGTTCAACCCATCTTTTAGTGGTCCCCTCCCGCACCAAGTCCAGAACAGTCTTGCAGATGGCGGCTCTATAATAGAGGAGCAAGTCCGGTAATCCTGCTCCTCCTCTCTTCTTTGGTTGGGTCAGTAGTCTGCGGCTTAGGCGTGGTTTAGTTCCCCCCCATACGAAGTGCGTAACAGCCTTTTGTAGTTTTACAAAGAAGTTCCGCGGAACTTGAATGGGTAATGTTTGGTATAAGTACAAGAGTTTAGGGAGGGAGTTCATTTTAATGGCGCTAATCCTGCTAGACCATGAGAGCGTCTTCGGTCTCCATCTCTCGAAGTCTTTTGTCATGGCAGAGTATATGGGTTCATAATTTAGGTCGTAGATTTTTCCGGGGTCCGTAGGGAGTGTCACTCCCAAGTATTTAATACTGTCTTCTCGCCAACTCAGGGGGAACAAGCATTTAAGACGCGTGGTTTCCGACGTCGGGATTGTAATGTTTAGTATGTCTGATTTTTTTAGATTAATCTTAAAATTGCTGACCTGGCTGTATCTATCAAACTCCTGGAGGATGGCGGGTAATGCCCGGTTAGGATTGGTGATGTATACTAATAGATCATCAGCAAACAAGGCGACTTTGTGCTCTTGCTTGGCTGTTTTGTAGCCTTGTATTTCCTTATTCTCCCTCAGGGCGTTCGCCAGCGATTCCATAACCAGGGCGTATAATGTCGGGGACAGCGGACATCCCTGTCGCGTTCCATTATTTATATTAATTGGGTTGGAGAGCTTCCCATTGACGCGTATTTGTGCTGTGGGGTTGTTGTAGAGGGCCATTACCCATCTAATCATCCTATTGCCAAGCCCGACCTTCCTTAACGTGGCTTCCAGGAACCTCCAATTTACGCGGTCGAAAGCTTTTTCGGCGTCTACCGAGAGGAGGCAGAGAGGGATATTTTCCTCTTGTGCTCTCCCCAACAGTGACAGGGTCCGTATCGTGTTGTCCCTAGCTTCTCGTTCTGCCACGAATCCCACCTGATCTCTATGAACTAGCCCGGGGACAATAGGACGCAGACGCGCGGCTATCGTTTTAGCGAATATTTTGGTGTCAACGTTTAATAAAGAAATTGGGCGGTAGTTCCCGCAGGACATGGGATCTTTACCCGGTTTTGGTAAAACTGTAATGATCGCTTGCAAGGCCTGGTTCGGGAAGGGGCACCTTTCAGAAACTGCGTTAAAGGCCCTGCCCAGGAGTGGGACTACCAAATCCCCACATGCCTTGTAAAACCTAGGCGTGAAGCCATCCGGCCCCGGGCTCTTCCCTATTTTCAGATTTTGGATTTCTGCGAGTATTTCTTGATCCAGCATGTCTTCCTCTAGTAGTTCTTGACTTTCTACTGGGATCGTTGTTGGCGCGTGTTTTTGCAAGTAGTGGTCTATCGTGGTTGTTTCAGTTGTCCCCTCTATGTTATATAACTCGCCATAATATTCCCTGAAGCATTCCAGGATGTCGCTTGTTGCGTGGACCTTTCCCTTGTTTGCCGAGTTCATTGCGAAAATGTGTGCCTGACTCTCCTGTGGGTTTAGCGCTTTAGCCAGCCAAGAACTGCATTTGTTGCTAAACTCATAGTATCCCCCTTTCACTCTCTCTCAGATGTAGATAGGTCTGGTCCATAATTCCCAGAATTTGTTGGCGTAGCGTTGATATCTCCACTTTTAAAGATGGTGAGGCGCTAGACTTGTTGGCCTGTTCTGCTTTTTCCAGCTGGGATATCAAGTTCGCCAGTTTGGCTACCCTATCTTTCTTAAGCCTTGCCCCGTGGGAGATAAAAACTCCCCTCAGGACACATTTCAAGGCTTCCCATTGGATGGTTGGGGAAGTTGTATCCGTTTTATGGGTTTCTATAAAAAATTCAATTGTTTGCCTGACCTCCTGTAGGCAGCAAGGGTCCGCCAGGAGGTTATCATTTAGCCTCCAAGTGTTTAGTCCCCTTATCGTCTCACCCCCCCAATAGGGCCCCATAGACAGGCGCGTGGTCCGACCAGATGAAATTGCCTATAGAGCACCTGGGATTCCAGTCCAGAAGACCGTGGGAAACAAATAGGTAATCCAAACGTCCATAACTATTATGGGCGATGGAGTGATGGCTAAAGTCCCTGATCTCTGGGTGGAGCGTTCTCCAAAGATCAACGAGCTTAAGCTCGGATAATCGTCTCCGCAACCTACGCAGGGCTACCAGGGAGAGACCGGACTTACCCGTAGATGTATCCAGAGCCGGGTCCCAGACGAGATTGAAGTCGGCGCCCAGTACTATGTATGAACCTGCTGCGAATTGGTCCAGTTCCCCCAGCACCCGACATCCGTAGGCGATCTGACCTGTGTTGGGAAAATAGACGTTAGCCACCGTTATTGTACGGCTTCCTAGGTCAAGTCTCAGAAAGATGTATCTGCCTTCAGCATCCACTCGGGAAGTAAGGACTCTATGGGGTAGGTTCTTATGGATTGCAATGGATGTTCCGCAGATTTTCTTATCTGGATGTGTGCTGTGGTACCAGCTCGTGTAGTGTTTATTGTTACTCTTAGGGGTGTGATCTTTTCTATAATGGGTCTCCTGTAGCATAGCTATCATGATCTTTTTTTTATTCATGTGGGCCAGGATTTGGCCTCTCTTGGCCGGGGCGTTCATACTTCTGACGTTATATGTGCAAAAGGATAGGTTCGTCATGGTGGTGTATTGTCTGTTAAGAGTGGCGCCAATGTTGTCCATGGAAAACGGGACCAGAGTGAAGGGCAGGGAAAGAACAGAGAAGAGAGTATCAGAGGGGAAGGGTCAGGGAAATACAGAGTGAGGTGACAGAAAAAAAACATTCTGTCGACTGGGACAGACATTCCCAATCTAATTAGCGGGAAGCCAACCTTCGGTCAGCTATAGACGTCACTGTTGTGACGTTAACCCAGTAGGGAGGGGAAGTTACCAATATCCAAATGGTCCAGGCCTCCCGCCACCCCCGCCAACCAACCTTTCGTTCAGGCATAAGGTTCGCATTCTTAAGCAACTTTGATAACAATAGAATATAATAACAGTAGTAACATAGTAATGTGTGTAACCGGTTATCAGGCATTCAGTAAATGCTACAATCTACTGGTCGATGATCGTGCATATTCTGCGCTGTAGGCGTGTCCAGACGGCGCTGCAAAGCAGGACCCGACAGTTCGCAGCAGGTCGCAAAAGTCCAGCTTCCTTGGATATAATATACTCAGCGTTGTGGTCTGCTGGTGCGGTTTCTGGCTCCAGGGCCTCGGGAGCCCACCTCGTGCCAGGTGTCCCTGGGTCCAGAAATGGGCAGTGATGGTAGGTGGGGCCAATCCGGCAATGCCACCATTGGGAGTTCCAGGGTACCTAGAAATTTGGGGAGGTCAGCCGGGGATCTAAAAGTTCCTGTTTTGCCATTCCTGGAGACCGTGAGCTGAAAGGGGTATCCCCACCGGTACAGGATTTTGTTAGCTTTTAGGGCATCTAGCAAGGGACGCACCGCTCTGCGAAGTTGCAGGGTGCGTCTCGCTAGGTCTGAGTAGATTGCAATAGGAGCACCGTTGTGAGTTAGGGCTTCCTTTCTATCGCGGGCGCATTGCATGATGGCTTCTTTTTCTTTGAAATAGTGAATGCGGCATACAACGTCTCGCGGCCTATTGGGGTCGTCTGGTTTAGGGCCTAGAGTCCTGTGTATGCGGTCAATTGCAACTGGCTGATCAGGGCTACGATTTAGTAATGAGCTGAAGAAATTGCGGGCCCAGTCCTCCAGTTGGGAGGGTGTCACCTCTTCGGATAAGCCCCTCAGCCGTAGGTTGTTACGCCTATGGCGGTTCTCGAGATCATCGATATGTGCCAATATGTCTGCCATTTGCAGGGCCTGCGCATTAATTACTTGGCTGTGAGTTTCTAGAGTAGAGAGGACTTTTTCCTGGGTCTCTTCCACTGCGTTTACGCGGTTCCCCACGTGCTTAAGCTCTTGGTGTAAAAGGGAAAGCGCCTCTTTGTGTGAGGCCTCCAGCCTCTGGAAGTCCCTTTTTGTCGGGAGAGATCTCAAATGCTCCTTCCAGTTCCAGTCATCATCAGTAGAGGAATCGTATGGGGACGTCGGGCGGGCTGGTGTATTTTTAATTGTCGTGGCACTGCTCCTGCGTGTTTGTTGTGGGCGACTACCACTCCCACCTGGCAAAGTATGGGTGTCCACTGGAGTGCTTAGGTGCTGTAGTGGCTGCTTTACACCTGTGCCCCCCCTGCGTCTTTGTGGCTGGCTATAACACTCTGCTTGAAACTGTGTCTGAGCAGGGCCCCTGGTGTACTCAGGACTCTCATTAGGTGTGTGGGCTGCATGCATTCCCTTATCTTGGGAGCATGTGTGTCCCTCTAGAGGCTCATTGTCTGCCTCCTGCGGTGCCTTGTTATGCTGGGATGGGTGCTCAGGGTCCCCCTCAGTTGTAGGAGCAGTCCCCAGGGGAGCTCTATCGTCACCCCTGTCAGTCCCAGAGCCCGCTTCCGGTATTTCCCGGTACTTAGCTGTCCCTGGTGGTGCTAGTGGTGCCAGCGCTCCTGTCTCCTCTGTTCCGCTTGTCTCTCCGCTGCCTCCGCTGGGCTGCAGGGGCTTGGGGCGCACGTGGTCCGGCGCCATTTTGGAGTTAGGAACCGGCGGCCCGCGGCCGCTGAAGAAGCGCTCGATTCTCTGCGGCTCGGCCTCCGCCGCCTCCTGTGCCTTCCCCGTGGTTCTCCTCTTCCCCATATTGCTGTCGGGAGTCTCCCCGCGCCGTCTGGAACACGGTAAGCTGAGGTTGTCGGCAGGTGCTGCGGGAGCCCGGCAAGCTCCGCCCTCAAGACAAACTATTTATTCCGCTACATTTGAGGTTTCAAGTACTTTAGGACATGCATATCTCTCTGGCAGGTCATCCTGGCATCAATAATTCGCATAATTAATAAGTCGAGCTTTTTGGTGGCCATCTTTAAGACGTGATGTTTTGTGTCGGCATGCAAGGTCTGTGCAGAGCCAAATCACCTCGGCATCTCCCTGCTGGGATGTTGGGGCCCCTACCGGTGCCAGAGAGACCCTGGACTGATCTGTCCATGGATTTTTTCATGGACTTACCTTCCTCCAAGGGAAACACAGTAATTTGGGTGGTGGTTGATCATTTCAGTAAGATGTGCTATTTTGTAGCTCTGCCCAGCCTACCCAATGCTAAGAAATTGGCTAAGCTCTTCGTAGGTCATGTAATTAGGTTACACAGGGTACCATCTAACATTGTCTCTGGCCCAGGGGTCGCACTTTGTATCCGGGTTTTGGCGTTTTGTGTGTTGCAAGTTAGGCATACAACTGTCCTTTTTGGCCGCTTACCATCCTGAGACAAATGGCCAGACAGAGAGGAGTTACCAGAGTCTCAGGCAGTATCTGTGATATTTTGTTTTGGAGAAACAGGATCGCTGGTCTGGTTACTCACCTCTGGCAGAATTTGTCTTAAACAACACATCTTTAGAGTCTACAGGCACATCTCTGTTCTTTTGCAATTATGGGTTCCATCCGTGTTTTAGTTCTTTTACTAAATTCACGTCGGAGGTACCACAAGAAAGTGAATTTTCATCCAGCCTTGAAGCAGTTTGGAAGGAGGTACAGCGAAATATGAAGAGATTGGTCAGAAGCTATAAGAGGGTGGCAGATAACAATAGGTCCAGGGGGGTTAGCTTTCAGGTGGGTGACTTGGTCTGGTTATCCACAAAGAACATCAAGCTTAAACAACCATTTTTTAAGCTAGGTCCACGGTTTATTGGTCCCGTTAAGATTACCGAGAGCCTTAACCCAGTGTCCTTCAGATTGGAGATTCCCAGATCACTAAAACTCACTGATGTGTTCCATAAGTCGTTACTTAAGAAGGTAGTGAATCCCGGACTTGGGTTGTCACCTCCTCCGTCAGTGTTGGTTGACGGGAATCTGCAGTTTCAGGTCAGCCGCATCATTGACTCTCGTTGAGTCAGGAACTCACTGCCGTTTCTGGTGCATTGGTGGGGGTATGGTCCTGAGGAGAGGACATGGGTTCCAACGGCTGAGGTCAATGCAGACCATTTAGTCAGGAATTTTCACAAATGGAATCCTGGTAAACCAGGACCTAAGGGTCCAGTGGCCCCTCCTCAGAGGGAAGGTACTGTCGCGGCTTGTCGGTCGCGACAACATCATGGCATTCAAAACAGGCAAAGAACTGTTGCCTTGATTAAGCAGGTCAAAGGTTAATGCACCATGTGCAGAGTCTGCTGGTGCTGTCTGCTTTTGCTGCAACGATGCATGCTGGATTTTCTTTTCACTCTGCCAGTTTTCAGGTGCAGAGTGGCTATATATTCTCACCCCTCCTGGTTATCAGTGCTGCTTATTCCGTTCCATAGTGGAGAAGTTGGAGTTTGGAGCTCTGCTGTGCTGGGTGTTTTTTCTGCTTGCAGATAAGTTGCTGCAGGTTCTTTTTTAGGTTGTATTGTTGCTTTTCATTTCTGTTTTTGTTTTAAGCGTGGGTTCATCTCTCCAGGGGTTCCTATTGGGACAATCAGGGCCCAGAAAGAAGACAGTGGGGTCAATTTTTATCAAGGCGATGACCCTGCTTTAGGCAGGGACTCGTCACCTCCCTGCTAGGCTAGGGCTAAGCCTCCTTCCTCTCCTTGGAGTGGTGGTACAGTTCCACATAGCATGGTGTGCGCCTTTTTCCAACTGTGTGTATATTCCCTGTTGCCGTGCTGAGTCTAGTACTTTTGTGTCGCACGGGCTCTACATCTGGGCTACGTCTTTCAGTTGTGGTGCACACTGCTCTTCAAGGCATAAGTCTATCTGCTAATAGTCGTGAACATCACCCTGTGTCCGTGCTAAGCGGGGTTCTTGTGAGCCACATGGACGTGACATTTGGCATTCTCAACATCATTTTTAAGAATTTCACCATTTTCATCCTGTAAATATCCAATAGCATTAGAGATGAGCGAACGTGTTCGTCCGAGCTTGATATTCGTGCGAATATTAGGGTGTTCGGGATGTTCGTTATTCGTAACGAACACCATGCGGTGTTCTGGTTACTTTCACTTCCTTCCCTGAGACGTTTGCGCGCTTTTCTGGCCAATTGAAAGACAGGGAAGGCATTACAACTTCCCCCTGCGTCGTTCAAGCCCTATACCACCCCCCTGCTGTGAGTGGCTGGGGAGATCAGGTGTCCGCCTAATATAAAAGTCGGCCCCTCCCGCGGCTCGCCTCAGATGCCTGGTGAGTTAGATGAGGGACAGTGCTGTTTGTACCTGAGCTGCTGTAGGGAAAGAATTGGTAGTTAGTGTAGGCTTCAAGACCCCCACAGGTCCTTATTAGGGCCACTGATAGCTGTGTGTTGGCTGCTGTTAGCAGTGGCAATTATTTTTTTTTCTCAAAATCGCCTCTGCAGAGCGTTGCACCCGGCATTAGGGACAGAAGTGTTGGATAGGCAGGGAGAGTGTTAGGAGTGAGTGTAGCCTTCAAGAACCTCAACGGTCCTTTCTAGGGCCATATTTAACCGTGTGCAGTACTGTGCTGGCTGCTGTTAGCTGTGCTGCATATTTTTTTTCTTCTCAAAATCGCCTCTGCAGAGCATTGCACCCTCCATTGATACTGCAGGGAAAGAATTGTATAGGCAGGGCCACAACACAGTTATTATTCATTGAATATACGCAGTGCGGCCTTTTGCTTGTAAAACAACTGAAAAAAATTGTATTTGTCCAGCCTCTGTCCGTCCTAAGGGCTGTGGACACGTGTGAGCTGCGTGAACAACGTTGAAAAATCAGACGCACCCAGCTACGCTTTACTGCTGGCTTCGCCATTTGCTTTCCTTAATTGGGAAAAAAATACCTGCTCTGCCAGAGTTATAATAACTCTGCTACCCTCACGTTCTGTGACACATTAGCAGGGACACAGCACAGTTATTAAACTTCTCATGTTCATTGAATATACGCAGTGCTGCCTTTTGGTGGAAAAAAACTGAAAACAAATCTATTTGTCCAGCCTCTGTCCGTCCTAAGGGCTGTGGACACGTGTGAGCTGCGTGTACAACGTTAAAAAATCAGACGCACCCAGCTACGCTTTACTGCTGGCTTCGCCATTTGCTTTCCTTAATTGGGAAAAAAATACCTGCTCTGCCAGAGTTATAATAACTCTGCTACCCTCACGTTCTGTGACACATTAGCAGGGACACAGCACAGTTATTAAACTTCTCATGTTCATTGAATATACGCAGTGCTGCCTTTTGGTGGAAAAAAACTGAAAACAAATCTATTTGTCCAGCCTCTGTCCGTCCTAAGGGCTGTGGACACGTGTGAGCTGCGTGAACAACGTTGAAAAATCAGACGCACCCAGCTACGCTTTACTGCTGGCTTCGCCATTTGCTTTCCTTAATTGGGAAAAAAATACCTGCTCTGCCAGAGTTATAATAACTCTGCTACCCTCACGTTCTGTGACACATTAGCAGGGACACAGCACAGTTATTAAACTTAGATTATTCATTCACTAGAGGCAGTGGGGCCTTTCGTTTTCCAAAAAGGGAAAAAATTATATTTGGCCTGCAGTCTTGCGCCAATTTATTTCCTGCCTGTGAAATCAAATCACTGGTAATACAGCATGCTGAGGGGTAGGGGTAGGCCTAGAGGACGTGGACGCGGCCGAGGACGCGGAGGGCCAAGTCAGGGTGTGGGCACAGGCCGAGCTCCTGATCCCGGTGTGTCGCAGCCGTCTGCTGCGCGATTAGGAGAGAGGCACGTTTCTGGCGTCCCCACATTCATCGCCCAATTAATGGGTCCACGCGGGAGACGGTTATTAGAAAATGAGCAGTGTGAGCAGGTCCTGTCCTGGATGGCAGAAAGTGCTTCGAGCAACCTATCGTCAACACGCAGTTCTGCGCCGTCCACTGCTGCAAATCCGAATCCTCTGTATGCTGCTCCTCCTTCCTCCCAGCCTCCTCACTCCACTACAATGACACCTGCTCAGGAGCGGGAACACTCCCAGGAACTGTTCTCGGGCCCCTGCTTAGATTGGGCAGCAGCGGTTCCTCTCCCACCAGAGGAGTTTATCGTCACTGATGCCCAACCATTCGAAAGTTCCCGGGGTCCGGGGGAAGAGGCTGGGGACTTCCGCCAACTGTCTCAACAACTTTCTGTGGGTGAGGAGGACGATGACGATCAGACACAGTTGTCTTGCAGTGAGGTAGTAGTAAGGGCAGTAAGTCCGAGGGAGCAGCGCACAGAGGATTCGGAGGAAGAGCAGCAGGACGATGAGGTGACTGACCCCACCTGGTGTGCAACGCTTACTCAGGAGGACAGGTCTTCAGAGGGGGAGTCAAGGGCATCAGCAGGGCAGGTTGCAAGAGGCAGTGCGGTGGCCAAGGGTAGAGGCAGGGCCAGACCGAATAATCCACCAAGTGTTTCCCAAAGCGCCCCCTCGCGCCATGCCACCCTGCAGAGGCCGAGGTGCTCTAAGGTCTGGCAGTTTTTCACAGAGACGCCTGACGACCGACGAACAGTGGTGTGCAACCTTTGTTGCGCAAAGCTCAGCCGGGGAGCCAACACCAACAGCCTCACCACCACCACCATGCGCAGACATATGATGGCCAAGCACCCCACAAGGTGGGACGAAGGCCGTTCAGCGCCTCCGGTTTGCACCCCTGCCTCTCCCCCTGTGCCCCAACCTGCCACTGAGATGCAACCCCCCTCTCAGGACACAGGCACTACCGCCTCATGGCCTGCACCCACACCCTCATCTCCGCTGTCCTCGGCCCCATCCAGCAGTGTAGTTCAGCGCACCGTCCAGCCGTCGCTTGCGCAAGTGTTCGAGCGCAAGCGCAAGTACGCCGCCACGCACCCGCACGCTCAAACGTTAACCGTCCGCATAGCAAAATTCATCAGCCTTGAGATGCTGCCGTATAGGGTTGTGGAAACTGAGTCCTTCAAAAGTATCATGGAGGCGGCGGCCCCGCGCTACTCAGTTCCCAGTCGCCACTACTTTTCCCGATGTGCCGTCCCAGCCCTGCACGACCACGTCTCCCGCAACATTGTACGCGCCCTCACCAACGCGGTTACTGCCACGGTCCACTTAACTACGGACACGTGGACAAGCACAGGCGGGCAGG
This sequence comes from Eleutherodactylus coqui, assembly GCF_035609145.1. Classification (NCBI taxonomy): domain Eukaryota; kingdom Metazoa; phylum Chordata; class Amphibia; order Anura; family Eleutherodactylidae; genus Eleutherodactylus; species Eleutherodactylus coqui. The sequence continues at coordinate 52,379,233 of NC_089839.1, read as the reverse complement.
GCCACTACATCTCCCTGACGGCACATTGGGTGAATTTAGTGGAGGCTGGGACAGAGTCAGAGCCTGGGACCGCTCACGTCCTACCCACCCCCAGAATTGCGGGCCCCAGCTCGGTGCTGGTATCTGCGGAGGTGTATGCTTCCTCCACTAAAGCACCCTCCTCCTCCTCCTCCTCCTCCTCTGTCTCGCAATCAAGATGTGTTAGCAGCAGCATGTCGCCAGCAGTCGGTGTCGCGCGGTGTGGCAGCACAGCGGTGGGCAAGCGTCAGCAGGCCGTGCTGAAACTACTCAGCTTAGGCGATAAGAGGCACACAGCCCACGAACTGCTGCAGGGTCTGACACAGCAGACCGACCACTGGCTTGCGCCGCTGAGCCTCCAACCGGGCATGGTCGTGTGTGACAACGGCCGTAACCTGGTGGCGGCTCTGCAGCTCGGCAGCCTCACGCACGTGCCATGCCTGGCCCACGTCTTTAATTTGGTGGTTCAGCGCTTTCTGAAAAGCTACCCACGCTTGTCAGACCTGCTCGTAAAGGCGCGCCGGCTCTGCGCACATTTCCGCAAGTCCCACACGGACGCTGCCACCCTGCGCACCCTGCAACATCACTTTAAGCTGCCAGTGCACCGACTGCTGTGCGACGTGCCCACACGGTGGAACTCTACGCTCCACATGTTGGCCAGGCTCTATGAACAACGTAGAGCTATAGTCGAATACCAACTCCAACATGGGCGGCGCAGTGGGAGTCAGCCTCCTCAATTCCTTTCAGAAGAGTGGGCCTGGTTGGCAGACATCTGCCATGTCCTTGGTAATTTTGAGGAGTCTACCCAGGTGGTGAGCGGCGATGCTACAATCATTAGCGTCACCATTCCTCTGCTATGCATCTTGAGAAATTCCCTGCAAACCATAAAGGCAGCTGCTTTGCGCTCGGAAACGGGGGCGGGGGAACACAGTATGCCGCTGGATAGTCAGGGCACCCTCCTGTCTATTTCTCAGCGCGTACAGGAGGAGGAGGAGGAGCATGAGGAGGATGAGGAGGAGGGGGAAGAGACAGCTTGGCCCGCTGCTGACGGTACACCGGGTGATTGCCTGTTATCCTTTCAGCGTGTATGGCCTGAGGAGGAGGAGGAGGAGGAGGATCCTGAAAGTGATCTTCCTAGTGAAGACAGCCATGTGTTGCGTACTGGTACCCTGGCACACATGGCTGACTTCATGTTAGGATGCCTTTCTCGTGACCCTCGCGTTGCACGCATTCTGGCCACAACGGATTACTGGGTGTACACACTGCTCGACCCACGCTATAAGGAGAACCTGCCCACTCTCATTCCCGAAGAGGAAAGGGGTTCGAGAGTGTTGCTATACCACAGGACCCTTGCGGACAAGCTGATGGTAAAATTCCCATCCGACAGCGCTAGTGGCAGAAGGCGCAGTACCGAGGGCAAGGTAGCAGGGGAGGTGCGGAGATCGAGCAGCATGTACATCCCAGGCAGTGCAACAGTCTTTAAGGGCCTGGCCAGCTTTATGGCTCCCCACCAAGACTGTGTCACCGCTCCCCAGTCAAGGCTGAGTCGGCGGGAGCACTGTAAAAGGATGGTGAGGGAGTACGTAGCCGATCGCACGACCATCCTCGGTGACGCCTCTGCCCCCTACAACTACTGGGTGTCGAAGCTGGACACGTGGCCTGAACTAGCGCTGTATGCCCTGGAGGTGCTTGCTTGTCCTGCGGCTAGCGTCTTGTCGGAGAGGGTGTTTAGTGCGGCTGGGGGAATCATCACAGATAAGCGTAGCCGCTTGTCAACCGACAGTGCCGACAGGCTAACACTCATCAAGATGAACAAAGGCTGGATTTCCCCAGACTTCTGTTCTCCACCAGCGGACAGCAGCGATACGTAAGCAATACGTAGGCTGCACCCGCGGATGGAAGCTACGTTCTCTCTCACCATCCAAAACGGGGACATTTCTGCTTCATCAATCTGTGTCTAATATTCCTCCTCCTCCTCCTCCTGCTACTCCTCCTGAAACCTCACGTAATCACGCTGAACGGGCAATTTTTCTTAGGGCCACAAGGCTCACTCAAATAATTTTTCTAAACAATTTTTAAAAGTTTCAATGCTCTTAAAAGCGTTGGAACTGTAACTTGAACCAATTTTTCGTTACACTGGGCTGCCTCCAGGCCTAGTTACCACTTAAGCCACATTAACCAAAGCAATTAATGGGTTTCACCTGCCCTCTTGGCTGGCCATGGCCAATTTTTGGGATGTACATTAGTACTGTTGATACAGCAATTTTTGTGGGCCCTCGCCTACAGTGTAATCAAATAAATTTTTAGCCCACCTGCATTAAGCACGACATTACTACCTCAGCTGTGTTGGGCAATGCAATGGGATATTTCTATGTACCGCCGGTGGGTTCCAGGGAGCCACCCATGCTGTAGGTGCACACGGAGTGTAACCTACATGTGTCCACTTCTAAAGAACCCCAGTCAGACTGGGGCATGCAGTGTGGGCCGAAGCCCACCTGTATTACGCACGACATTACTACCTCAGCTGTGTTGGGCAATGCAATGGGATATTTCTATGTACCGCCGGTGGCTTCCTGGCACCCACCCAGGCAGTGGGTCCACAGGGAGTGTAACCTACATGTGTCCACTTCTAAAGAACGCCAGTCAGACTGGGGCATGCAGTGTGGGCCGAAGCCCACCTGTATTACGCACGACATTACTACCTCAGCTGTGTTGGGCAATGCAATGGGATATTTTTGTGTACCGCCGGTGGGTTCCAGGGAGCCACCCATGCTGTAGGTGCACACGGAGTGTAACCTACATGTGTCCACTTGTAAAGAACCCCAGTCTGACTGGGGCATGCAGTGTGGGCCGAAGCCCACCTGTATTACGCACGACATTACTACCTCAGCTGTGTTGGGCAATGCAATGGGATATTTCTATGTACCGCCGGTGGCTTCCTGGCACCCACCCAGGCAGTGGGTCCACAGGGAGTGTAACCTACATGTGTCCACTTCTAAAGAACCCCAGTCAGACTGGGGCATGCAGTGTGGGCCGAAGCCCACCTCTATTACGCACGACATTACTACCTCAGCTGTGTTGGGCAATGCAATGGGATATTTTTGTGTACCGCCGGTGGGTTCCAGGGAGCCACCCATGCTGTCGGTCGACAGGGACTTCACAATAGGGAGTTGTACCTGCCTGTGTCTATGAATTAAAAAGCCCGGTCTAACTGGGGCATGCAGACACCTTGACAGAATGAATAGTGTGTGGCACATAGGTTCCCCATTGCTATGCCCACGTGTGCAGCTCCTGATGGCGGTGGCACAGGATTCTATTTCTCATTGCTTCTGTACAGCATTGTGGGCTATCGCCCTGCCCCTTTTAAAGAGGGTCGCTGCCTAGCCGTGCCAACCCTCTGCAGTGTGTGCCTGCGGTTCCTCCTCATGGCAGACGCACTTATAAATAGACATGAGGGTGGTGTGGCATGAGGGCAGCTGAAGGCTGCGCAGGGACACTTTGGTGTGCGCTGTGGTGGTGGTGGGGGGGTTGGGTAGCATGTAACCCAGGAGAAGTGGCAGTGGAGTGTCATGCAGGCAGTGATTGTGCTTTGTTGGAGGTAGTGTGGTGCTTAGCTAAGGTATGCATTGCTAATGAGGGCTTTTCAGAAGTAAAAGTTGTTAGGAGGGGGGGGGCCACTCTTGCCGCTATTGTGGCTTAATAGTGGGACCTGTGAACTTGAGATGCAGCCCAACATGTAGCCCCTCGCCTGCCCTATCCGTTGCTGTGTCGTTCCCATCACTTTCTTGAATTGCCCAGATTTTCACACATGAAAACCTTAGCGAGCATCGGCGAAATACAAAAATGTTCTGGTCGCCCATTGACTTCAATGGGGTTCGTTGTTCGAAACGAACCCTCGAACATCGCGGGAAGTTCGTTCCGAATAACGAACACCCGAACATTTTGGTGTTCGCTCATCTCTAAATAGCATCCATCTTTGCCTTTTCTTTTGCTTTTGACATACCCCCTAAAACCTTTTTTTATTGCTTTTAGCCTCTCTTGCAAGCCTCAATTCATTATTAGCTTTCGCTTTTCTGACACCTGCCCTACAGTTTCTGCAAATCACATTATATTCTTTTTTAGATATTCCCTTCTCTTTCCATTTGATAAACATATTTTTCTTCTTTTTTTAGCATGTATTTAAATTCTGCGTTCATCCATCCTGGTCTCTTTAAATGCTTCTTTAAAGGATTGTTAACGATTGTGCTTTGAGAATCTCATTTTGCAATATTTCCCAACCTCCTTGTACATTTCTGTCCTTAAGAACATCCAGCCATTGAATCCTTCCTACCCTCTTTCTGTGTGCATTAAAACCAGCCTTTCTGAAATCCAACCTTAAGGTTTGGGTCTTCTCAGCTCTTTCTCCCCTTGTTATCCAAAATTCAATGATAGCATGATTCCTGCCTCTTAAGGTCCCAGTCACCCTCACTTCCTCAACCATTTCCTCCCTATAGGTAAGAATTAGGTCCAAGATAGCAGATCTCCTTGTTTTCTCTTCTACCTTTTGGAAGATAAAGTTGTCACCAAAAGCAGGTGAAAATTTGTTGGATCCATTACTTTTGCCTGAGAGAGAATCCCATAAATGTCTGGATGGTTAAAATCTCCCACGATCACTTTGTCATGTTTTTTGAGAGCTTCACCATGTGATGTAGAAAGAGTTCATATCTTCTGCTTGTCCAGGTGGCTTATAGTAAATGCCTACAATGGCGTCCTTTCTGTTATTTTGTCCCTGTATTCTTACCCAAAAAATTTCTACAGAGCTTCCATGCCCTGAAACTTAAATCTCTATGGAGATGTATGCTTTCCTAACAAAGGACACAATACCTCCTCCCCTTTTATTAGGTCTATTTCTTATAAAAAAAGGTTGTATCTTTCAAGCCTTCTATTCCAATCATGTGTATCATTTCCCCAAGTTTCCGTGATGCCTATGACATCATATTTCTCTTCTTGTGTTAGGAGCTCCAATTCTCCTTGTTTGTTTCCCATGCTCTGTGCATTTGTGTAAAAACATTTTAGTTTGTGATCGGTGTGTCTTGCTCCTCTACTTTCCGTCTTTGTTATTTATTTCTACTTTTAATAGCAAGGTTCTCAAATGTAGTAATTAGCTGTATATTTTCACCTGGAATTTCCCTTCCTTTCCCATATTGTTTAAGTTTAAAGCTCTTCTGATGAGTGAAGCAAGGCGCCTGCCAAATATATGTTTACCTGTTTTTGTAAGGTGCAACCCATCTCTAGCAAGCAGTCCATCATAAAAGTAATTCACTCCATGGTCTAGAAATCCAAATCTTTGCTGACGGCACAATCGACATAGCCAGCTGTTCATTTCTAGAATCCAGTTCTATCTTCTTATTCCATGGCCATCCACTGGGAGGATGGATGAGAAAACTACCTGTGCTGCTAGTTCCTTCACCTTCTTTCCAAGATTTTCAAAGTCTCTGAAGATAGTTGTAAGGTCCTTTTTTGCAGTGTAATTTCTGTGTAATGTCACTGGACATTTCTTCTCCTTCAACATTTTGAAGACTTTCTTCTGCTCTGTCAGGAAATCCTCATCTTCCCTAATGAGTTTCAATGTAGCTATTCTCTCCTGAAGACTTTGCACCTTTTGCCCCAGGTGAGACACAGGCTTGCATTTCTGGCAGGTGAAATTTGGCTTTTCCTCTGGTGATCTGTAAACATATAGCATATGTTGCAGCTCACCATATGGCCCCTCTCCTCTTCCATGTCGTCAGTTGATGTCCACTTCCAAGCTTCTAAAAGTCAAGAATTGTAGTGAAGATATATAACCTACATGATGCTACTAAGTGTACAACTTCATTAGTTGTTAGGTGCGCCGTCTGGCGATGTCCTCCAAGCAGTTAGTTTCGGAACTCGAACCCAGGACATCCTGCATTCCAAGCAGTAGCCTTTCTTATTGACTTTGCCTTTGGACAAATCCCTCTGCATACTTTAACCTTGTTTTCCCGATCACACTATCCAGCCCTTGTTCTACCTCCGCCTGTTCCTGATTAGAACTTCCTATAAAAGCCTGGGCCTGACACTCCTGCATTGCGTGATTATTGTGCTCTTTGCCTTGATCAAGCATCACCTTCTAAACCTGCTCTCCTCCTGCAAACTTGACTACCTGATAATGACTCCTGGCTTCCATTTGACTACTCTCCCTACCTCATACATTTGTACTGCAAATGTGACTACCCGATAATGTCTCCTGGCTTCCATCCGACTACACTTCCTGTCTCATCTATTGGTACTGCAAATGTGACTATCTGCTGACGAACTCCAGCTTCCTCCTGATTACTCTCTGGTTCCACACGGCTACTACACCCATGGCTCCTATCCAGCGCCGGTAAGACGTTATAGCTCGACGCGGCAAAACCCAGCAATCTTCACTCTTCCCAGAATGCTAAGGGTTGATCATTTTGGTTGTGAGTTGTTCAGTGATGCAGTGGCAAGTGAGGGACTCTGCTATACCTGACTCTGCTATACATGTACTTTGTGGATGCATTCCATAACATTAGAAAGCCACACAACTTCTAAATGTTCATTAAAGTCATTATAAAAGCACTCTCCAACATAAAAGTGTAAAACACATAGCCATGCTATACATGTAAAACAATGTACTTGCTCGGAATAATAACTTGCTCAAGATCATTTTGTGATATATCATCCAAAAGAAAGTAATGGAAACATCGAAAAATACAAAAATTCCTCTTCTGCTGTGGATTCCCATTGTCCCAGCAATTTTCATACATACCTATGGCAACCTCTTCCCAGTAGGTGTCTTTAAATTCCTGTCTTCGTAATCTTCGCAGCTAGTATCCCACAATGTGGGCTTCTGCTTCACAAGACTTATGAGCACAGCCATGTCCACCTCTCTTGGCATGATGTCTTTATATCTGCACAAAATATCTACTTCAGTAAGCTGCTTCCTATTTTTGTTTTCTCACTGCTTTGTTATATGCAGCGTATATGCATGAACATTTCTTACTACTTGTGTATTTGCGCATTTCCATTGCCTCAATGAATACTTTCAGTATGCAAAAATATAGGACATGTTGCGTAGTTTTTCATGTGGCCAAAGTAATGCTCACATTTTTTGGGGGTGGAAAAAAGTTTCACATTTTTACCCACAGAAATACAGAAAAATAATGGCAGGGCTTATTTTCAGGGTAGGTATTATTTTGGGGGAAACAGGGTAGTTCTACCAAAGTCTAAAAATTCAGTATTGTTGGGACTTTCTAGGATTTACCTGCATTTCCCAATCATCAACTGGCACACTGGGCTGATCTCTCGTTGGGGTGCTAATTGCTATATTCATGGATTACACTCCGTTGCTCCTGTAATGAAACTGAGCTTCCATATCTGACTCCTGAATATGCAGAATTTGCTGATGTATTCAGTAAGAAAGTAGCTGAAACACTACAGCTACACAAACCATATGATTGTCCAATTGACCTCCTTCCAGGTCCATCACCCTCCAGGGGCCAGGTTTACCCATTGTCTTTGCCTGAGACCCAAGCCATGTCAGAGTATCTCAAGCAAAAACTTGAATAAGGTTTTAATCCGAAAAACTTCACTGGCTAGTAAATGGTTCTTCTTTGTTAAAAACAAAGATGACTCTTTGCTCCCATATTGATTACAGAGCTCTCAAGATGGCAACTGTAAAAAATAAATATCCGTTACCTGTAATCTCCAAACTGTTTGATAGAATCCAAGGGGCTCCAATTTTCATTATAAAGTAGTTCTCTGCATTGCCTACAATCTTATCAGAATCCATGAAAGAAACAAGTGGAAAACTGCATTTAATACCAGAGATAGATATTATGAGTAACTGGTAATGCCTTTCGGTCTATACAATGCTCCAGCTGTATTCCAAGAATTCGTAAATTATGTGTTCTGTGACCTGTATACCTCTGTTATAATGTATATTGATATTTTGATATTCTTGCCTATATCTTATCGCAGACACACAAAAACCCTCTTACAGCATTTATGCCAAAACAGTTTATTTGCGAGCCTTGAAAAATGCTTATTTAAACAAATTAGTCTTTCATTCTTGGGGTATGCCTCTGCCCATGGCCTCAGAATGGACCTGCAGAAGTTGTCAGCTGTCTTAAAGTGGCCAAAGTTTCTTATTCTAAAAGCCATACAGCACTTTTTGAGGTTTGCAAATTATTACCAGCAATTTATCCGACATATTTTCTCTCTGACTGCACCATTTTCTGCCCTGACTCATTGGGGTGCCACTCCCAAGATTTGGTTTCCCAAGGCAGAAGAGGCCTTTTCAAAAGATAATCCCTTAAAGATGTGAGAGCAGGAAATATGTATCCATTTTGTGTCTTGTATCCATCCTTATATGCTTCCGTCTGTTATATCATAAATCTTATGATTTTCCATTAACTAAGAGCATTCCAGACATAATATCTTAGTCTTGCTGAAGTAGTACGAGAAATCCAGACTATGAACCTTGATGTTATCAGCACCAGTTTCCCAAGAATATGTTCTGTTTTACTTAATGCTCTTAAATGAGATGCAGCTCTAATAAAGACATGACAACTTCTAATCACATTTGTTGCTGTGTGTGATTTGTAAGCTTCCTCGAGCTTAAAGAGTAAATCTTTAAATTTGGCCACCTGAAAACATACCAACTAGAGAATATTGTGCTAACAAACTTGGCTCCCAACATTAGGCATAGCTGGAATCTCACTCCAGCTCCCACCCTCTGCAAATATAGCCCAGTTTACTCACAGATGCTATGGGCAACTAGCAGGACAGATATTGGAAAGCTTCGAGTCCCACCTGTCTTGGTAAAGCTGAAAGAATGGGCTGTGCTTCCCCATACGCCTCAGTACACCCTGAGCTCTGCACAAGAGGCAGCCATTGAAGTAACAATTCATGCCTTACTACAGGCCCGGGGCCATAAAAGAAACTATGTTGAATCCTGCTACATCACTTTCGGTGGATACAAACGGGATAAAATGGAGATAGAAACCTCTGAGCAGCTAGAAAATATTCTGTATTTTTAATCACTAGAACCCACAGAACAGCAAGATGTCCTATGTCAACATGATTGCATTGCCCTTTCGACACAGAAAGCTGTTGGATTTGAGCATGTTAAAGATGAACCAATTACTAGTGCATATTTTCAGTTTTTTGTAGACTGTTCCAGATATCGTAAAGATGGAAAAGCAGAATATGTTATGCAGTGATAACCAATATTGGTAATTGAATAAAAACACTCCCTTTCTGGGAAACCTGTTCAGGAGGCCAGAGATGATGATGCTGGATGTAGTGCATAGACTGGCTGAAGGTAAGACTGCTAGTGTCTGCACCTACTTGAGGTACACTTTTGAAATTGCATTCGATTTTGCACCCTTGTGGCGTAGTAGAAATTTTGTTGGATCTTCGGGTAAACCAGTCCAGAACGCAGAAGCAGTGTCTTTGTTGTACAAGGCTTTAGCACTTCCCAAACAGTTAGTTGTCATCAAGGTCCAGGCTTACACCAAGGAAGTAACTCCTGAGGCTCTAAGGAGCTGGGGAATAGACAAAGAAGTGGCCCAACTCCCCTTAACTAAGGTAACGGTTGTTAACCTGGTTGCACCAGACGTGGGAGTGGATACCTCTCTGTTGCTTAAATTGCAAAAACAGGCCTCAAAGAAAGAAAAGAAAAAGTGGCAAAACAGAGGAGCAAATAGAATATTGATGGGGTATAAAGGAGGTAATGTTGACTTCTGCTTGGCTTGCCACAGGGTTCAACACTGCTGTGACCCAGTTTGTACAGGGCTGCATCATTTGTGATTGTCACAAGCCAGGACAATTGGTCAAGCTATCTGCTTTCTGCGAGCCACGGCCAGACGATCCGTTTCAGCGGCTGCAAATTAACTGCATACAACTCCACAAGGAAGGTGTTTTGGAGTTTATGTTGGTTTGCATTGACCTCTTCTTACGTCATCTAGAGGCATGGCTTGTAAAATAAAATAAATAAAATTGCCAATGCCAAAACTATGGCTAAGAGATTGCCAAATGAAGTAATTTGTATGTATGGTGTACCAGAAGTCATAGAAAATAATAAGAGGTACACATTTTATTAGCCCTCTACTCAGTCAGACATATAGCTAATCGTAAGACTAAGTTGAGCCCCTATGAAGTTTTGTTTGAGAGCGCACCCATAACAGACCTATACTTTTTTCAGTCTCAGCATGAGGACCTCATTTCCCATGTCAGTGCTTTACATCAGTAGTTCATGGTTACTTATAAATGTGTATTTTTCTCTATTTCAGATTCAGACTCAAAAGAAGAGTCACATAGTTTTGCTTTCAGGTGACTGAGTTGTCCTCAAAAGGACATATCAGAAAAAAGCTTTGGAACCAAGATTTGATGGACTATACCAGATCCAGTTGATAACTGCCACTTCAGTCAAATTGGAAGAAAAACACAATTGGGTCCACACCAGCTACTGTAAGCAAGACTATGTCCAAAAAGAAAAATCACATACCCGCTAGAACCATGCAAATCATTTTAGTTATGGTCAGGGTACCATGGTTTTGGGTGTTGAATAATGTTGGAAAATAATTGGGACAATAAGTTTGTTAAACATCATGAAGTACTTACTGCAACATTTGATGACATTTTTGGATATGTACTCCTCCTCCTATAGCATCTTTCTCTATGCCCTATGTGGTTGTACATCTTGCTGTGGATGAGATCAGCTCATGGTTTAATAAAATTCTTGGTACCCCTGTGTTGTCACAAAAACACCAGAGCAAACCCAAATAATGGATGGAGCATTGCTCAATGACCCCTGGTTTGTTCTTAACTGCTCATGGACTGGAGATCATCATGCCATCTCATTTGCCCAGAAGAATGCTACTGCAAATTGTTATTCCTCCTGGACAAAATGTGCATGTGTGGAAGTCACAAAAAATGGGACAACTCTGTCTTAGAATTACACCCCTTATGGGAATTACAATGGGTTACCTAATAAATGAGTACAATGTGTGGGAGTTAAGCACACACTAGGTGAATACCTACATTGTTTAAATTACACAAAGAAAGTCTGTTTCAAGATTGGACAACATGACATGGTAGAAAATTAGGCCAGAATATAAAATGTCCTGCTCTTTGGATGACAAGTTATCTGGAGTCCTAGATCACATGGTAGTAGCAATACCACTTTTGTGTTACCGCATGATGGTCTGTCAAAATAGCAAATAGCCCTGAACTCACACTCTAGAGAGAGCTGCGGATAATTAGTCAAGGCCAAATGCTAAGCCTCATGTAATGTCTAAGGGCATCACTAACAGCACAGTTTATTTGCCCATTCGTACTATGAATTGGGGATTAGTTAGTGAAAGCTACAGACTATCTAGATTATAAAATTTTCACAGTATTGGAGCTGGTTAAACAAACTAATGCAATTCAAGCTTAATTGATTGGTGTTTCTAACCAACACACAATAGTGCTAGATTACTTTAGAGCTGTCCAAGAGGGGCATATGTATGTTTTGTACTTTGTCACACTTAGATATTCTCATGCATCAAACACCTGACTACAATTTAGAGCAAAAAGGGAATCCTGTCAGCTGGATGAAACCTGTGAGGGACCTCCCACACTGTTGAGTAATACTGAAGTAATAATACTGGGGGTCTAGGGACTAACAATAAATAATGGCAGGGTAATACATGGTATAGCATGTGATATAGCAAAAGGCATTAACGTCACCTCACAGGCTCTTGACTTATTATTGTTGGATGTACAAGGTACTCAAAAATCTGCTCTATAGAACAGAGCTACAATTGATTATACTCAATCATGAATGTGAGAAATCTGAAGGTATGTGTTGTTTCAACCTAATTGATGATTCTGAATCTATTCATAAAAATATGCAGAATATTTAAAAAAAGCTAGTACATAGACTCAGGCAACATAAGGATCAGGAATGGTTTGATTGGCTTTCTGGTACCTGGTTCAGTGCATTTTGGCTTTATCAACGCTTCTGTATATTGTGTAGTGTAATGGTAAATTGTGTACGCCTTTGCTGTTGCATTCAGTGTATACTTAATCTAGCGTGTTTGTGTAATAATTGGTTCACAGGTCCACATAGGAACAAAATTCATGTTACGGGAAATCTAACCCAGAAATAACTAAATGATTTTGTTGTGTTTCTTCATGCTATTTCTATCCTTGTACACAGAACATATAAGTCTCCTACCCTCAGACTCAGGGCTAGAAAAGAGCCTCCTTAATGATGGGCCGAGGCCACCCTACATGGGTGTAATCAGGTGGATTATGGATAATTCTTCAGAATGTTTATTATGTATTTCGCTTATTTGCAAAAGCCACCAACCACCTGTCACAAGAGAGTATACAAATCTCTTGTGTACAGTTGCTCCTAACAATAGAGATTACGCTAAACTTACACAAGCTATTGCTTTCCAATGTGTGTAGATTGTGATACACTTCTACAACCCCAGACTTCTAAAAGTACATAGGGTCATGACAGGAGACTAAGAAAAGGTAAGGTGCCATGGACTTTTCTACCATGAAGGGACATATCCATGGCCTGTATTCTCTACATAATCCTCATTGAGCACTATATATCCTGTAGAAGAGAAGACTGGAGCAGTTAAAAACCACTTGTTTTCTTCTTTGGGTTCTCAACTGTCTCTTACAGCCAAGAGCCCAATCTACAGGATTTCAGGAGCCTTAGTGCCACGCCATATTTTTACTATGGCTTGAGATTAAAGCCCAATACTAACATATATTTAGTGACATATATTTACAGTGCTTGGTCCTTAATGGGTTAAGCAGATGTTTGCCAGTGCTCCTATTCTTCACCCCCCAGACATCTTGAAACCCTTTTACTTGGAGGTCGCTTCCTCATCTCTTGCAGCAGTAGTTGTCTTGTATCAAAAGAATTCAAAGGACAAGAAAATTACTGTGGCTTCTTCTTCAAATTATTCATGTCCACTCGCTGTTAGCCACCCCCTGAGCCCTGTGGTTGGGGGTCAGGATTCTGCATATTCCTCTGACCCCTCTGCTCCTCCAGCCTAGATATGAGGGCTGCATATCCTTTAAGAAATTCAGACAGCACAGGGACTTGGAGCCTCTCATTTGGACAGATGGGAAACAGGACTACCGGGCTCCTTTCCTAGCCCTATCCATTCGTCCTTGGGCTCTAACCCCCCAAAAGAATCCCTTCCACTCCTTTTGGGGACTCCCGGGACTGCTCCTTATTTCAAAGACCTCTGGAAACTCCTTTATGCACTACCTACCAAAAAGGACATAGAGTCCATGAATCAACATGTGAAGTCCAGACAGGAAAAGGTCATTTCAACATTTAAAACAGAACTCTACATGTGTTGACTATGGAACACGCTTCTTCAATGCTAGATGCTCAGATAACCAGAACTGAGGAAACGTTAGCTTCTCAAGATGCCTTTAAGAGAGCAATCCTACTCCAAGTCAATGGTCCGGAAACTAGGGGTCGCAGAAACAACATCAAGCTACATGGCATCCCACAGTCGGTCCCTCCTTCTTATCTTTGTAATGCTGTAACAGTCATCCTCAATGAAATCCTGGCCTGTGCGGAGTCTATGGAGATTCAAATCAATGGGGTCTCCAGAGTCATGGGTCCCTGTTGCCTCGAATCCTCTACACAATGGGATGTCCTGTGCAGAATTCATTTTTTCCAAGAGAAGGAGGCCATTTTACAACAAGCCTGGAGACTGGGCTCTATAGCCTTTCAGAACACCATGGTCCAGCTGCTACCAGATGTCTCTCGATGCACACTTGAGATGAGGCACCTACTGAAATTCCTCTTGGGTCAGCTCACTGAACTGTGCATGACTTATAGATGGGACACCCTTTCCACCTTATCATGCAGAAAAATGGATCCACATTCCATCTACACTCTTCAGGTCAAGCTGCGGCTTTGGCCCATTTTTTGTGGCTAGAGAACGTATCCATTCTGGATTGGCTGATTTTCCCACTACCTCTTATGCAGCAACACACCTTGCCCCAGCGAAACAGACGAAGCTCGACTTCCAGACCTCATCACTCGTCTCTGAGTAACAGGAACGGGCCTTTACAATCTCAGTCTGCATCCCCGGAAGAATAAAGGATGATAGTCTTTTCTTACTAAGATCCTTTCCTTTACCACAAGTTTGGTAATTTTGTGATCCGAAGAACTATCCCATGTCTGTTGTAGAGATAAGAAGATGAATGTTTGGACTATGTATTCTTTCTCTTATTGTCCTGCTTCAATTTTTTTTAAATAAATGTTTTTATTAAACAAGTCAGAACATACATCCAGCTTTACAATAATATCTCCGACATTATGAATGTTTTCACTGTTCAGGGTCTGGACCGAGATACATTATATGGTAGCATAGACAATCTGTGACTATCCATTAACAGATAACAATACGGATGTCATTTCAACTTATATTTTGCTTTTTATATAACTGAAGACGAGAGAACAAAAAAGAAAAAAAACAATAACAAGGAGGAGAGAAAAAGAAAAAAGAAAACAGGAACAAAAAAACTAGACCTGCCAGAGTCATATATTTATACATTGCCTCTTTTCCCTGTATGATTTTTGCTAGCAAAACGAGCCTTGTTTCAGAGACTGCTACCATTGTGTCCATTTATTTAAAACAGACTCTTATCTTATGTAATGGAGACTTGCCAAAGAACATGAAGGCCCCCCGCGGCAACGGCACAACCAATAAAACACCCTAGACAGGGGAATCCCCTACTGCCACCTGCTCCTGGAACCAGCAAGTATGGTGAAAGCAATTTCTCAACCTTTCTCTCACCCTCTGCCGCAGCAGCTGGACAAAACTCCCCCAGGTCTCAAAAAAGGACTGCACTAGAGATGAGCGAACGTACTCGTAACGAGTACTTACGCACCCGAATACCGCCATTTTCGAGTACTTCAGTACTCGGGCGTAAAGATTCGGGGGGCGCCGGGGGGCGGGGAGAGGCGCGGCGGTGCGGGGGGGAAGCAGCGGGGAACAGGGGGGAGCCCTCTCTCTCTCCCTCTCCCCCACACTCCCCACTGCTACCCCCCGTGCCGCCACGGCGCCCCCCGAATCTTTACGCCCGAGTACTGCAGTACTCGAAAATGGCGGTACTCGGGTGCGTAAGTACTCGTTACGAGTACGTTCGCTCATCTCTAGACTGCACCATTTTTTCTTTGAAAAGCGGTGTCTCAGCCCAATCCCTTTGGAACAGAAACGCTAATTTGTCCAGAAACAATTTAAATGGAGGGCCTGTTGGCTGTATCAACATCTGTAGAATAGCCTTTAATCCCGCTGCCGCCACAAAGTGTAAGAGCTTACGAACTCCTCTTGAACAATGATATACCTTAGGGTCCAGATATCCAAAAATCGTCCACATAGGCTCCTGAGGGCAAAAATTTGTCAGGTGCAAGTTGGTGTATTCACGGACTCGGGACCAAAAAGCTTGTATCGAAGGGCATGTCCACAAGCAGTGGTATAAATTAGCATTCGGTGTTTTGCATTTGAAGCAGTTTGGGGCAGAATATATTCCCATATGGTATCCTCTGACTTGGGTTAGATAAGATCTATGGACGACCTGTAGTCTCATTTTCAGGAATCTTGCCGAGGGTAAGAATTTATAAGCCGACGACATAGACTCCATAATCACTGTGGGTGTAAAATTTGGGTCGTCCAGAGACCATCGTCCAACCCCCGGATCGATATCATCCTGTTCCCGCATATTCCATATTGCTCTATACAGCCTAGAGATCATGCCCCGCACACCCATTGACCTGCAAATCCATGTGCCACCCATCTGTGCCCAATCAAACTCCCGAAACTCTAGCAGGAGTCCCAGTACAGATGGTCCCCGACTTGCGAACAGGTTCCGTTCCAGGAACCTGTTCGCAAGTCGATTTGTTCGCAAAGCGGGTGGATCCCGCTCCATACAACGTCGGGTGCAGGCTGTTCTTACAGCGGGCACCCGGCGGCAGCAGTTCGACGAGCCGCGCCGCTCGTCAGAACTGTTAACACTTTAAATACCGCTGTCAGAGCGGTATTTAAAGTGTTAACAGTTCAGACGAGCGGCGCGGCTCGTCGGAACTACTGCCGCCGGGTGCCCGCTGTAAGAACAGCCTGCACCCGACGTTCAGGGGGCCCGTACAGCGTCCCACGATGAGATCACGGGACGCTGTGTGGTTGCTAGGCAGCCGGGGACCTCCTGAAAGGCCCCAGGGCTGCCTATGCAGAGTGCCCATCAAGCGCACGGCTCTGCATAGACAGCCCTAGGGCCTTTCAGGAGGTCCTTGGCTGCCTAGCAGCCGCGATCTGACCGGACAGGCTTCTATCAGGCTGTATCTAGCATTACATCATACTGTGCAGAACAGATAGTTCGTATCTTGCGAAATTCGTAACTCACATGTTCGCAAGTCGGGCACTATCTGTATATAGTGACTGGCCTGTAGATATGAAAACAGTGGGATTGAGAGGTTAGGGTATTTTTGTTTCCTTTTCTCGTATGACATAGCAATTTTTCTACTGAGTCAACACCCTGGGTCCACCATTCAAAAAGATGTTATGGGGATTATCGTCTTTGAAGTTGGGGTTATTAATTAAAGATAGATATGGAGATATGTGTGGTGACGCACGGCTGTCACGGCGTAGTTTATCCCACGTCCTCCAAGTCGCGAGTATCAAAGGGTTATTTTTAACAGTCTCTGGGGGTTCTGTATATGAAAGATGGAGTAGGTTTTGTAGTTGTGTTGGGCCAATCATTTTTTGCTCAAGCGGTTTGTTTGTGAAATGCAATTGAGAATATAACCAGTCGTGGAGAATACGGGCCTGCGCTGCTAGATTGTAGTCTCTTATGTGGAGTAGGTTGATTCCACCATTGACTCTGTGCTTGTGTATGCCTTGATGGCTATGTGCGGCCTCTTTCCCTTCCAGATAAAGTTCCTGTACAGATGGTTGATTTTTCTTATATCTTTAAGTTTTAAGTATATCGGTAGAGAATGTAGAATATACAGCAAAAGTGGAAATTCTGTCATCTTTAGGAGATTAGCTCTCCCCAAAAAGGACACCGTGAAGTTTTTCCACAAGCTCAGGGTTGTCTCTAGTTTTTTAATGTAGGGTTCAATATTTATATTATATAATTTAGCAGTTTTTTTTGTGATCTGAATACTGAGATATTGTATGGTGTGTTTTTCCCAACGAAAAGGGTATTCAGCTGTCCAAAAAAGGTTAAGCTGGCCCCCTGAGCAGTAGAGCTTCGGTTTTATCTAAGTTTAGGGTATATCCCGAGAGCCTCCCAATTTTCCCAATCTCTTGTAACAGGGGTGTTAGTGTCTCCATAGGGTTACTAACTATTAGCAGTATATCATCTGCAAATGCTTCTACTTTAAGTTCTAGATCAGCACAGCGCACTCCTGTAAAAAAAACTGTGGTGTGTTAAGTATCTAAGTAGCGGATCTATAGATAAATTGAACAGCAGCAGGGAGAGGGGGCAGCCCTGACAAGCCCCTCTAAATAGATCAATACTCGGGGTGTTGAGACCATTAATTGTAAGAGCTGTGGTGGCATTTGTATGTGTTGCATAAATATACTGTAGTTTACAAAAGTCTGTCCAAAGCTGCGTTTTCCCAGTATTGTGTCCAAAAATGGTCATGCCATTTTATCAAAAGCTTTCTCAGCGTCCAAACTTAACAACATCGCCACCGGACTGTCAGGGTTCTGTGCGGCTAATGCTGCCGCTATGGAGGCTTTAATATTTTTCAGGGCACTTCTCCCATGTGTAAAACCTTTCTGCGATGAGTCAAGTATGGAGGGGAGAATAGAATGGAGCCTGTCAGCTAATATCTTGGACAGAAGTTTGTAGTTGCAGTTTAATAGTGCTATTGGTCTATAGGAGCGTGGGTCCGCCGGGTCCTTGTTTGGTTTGGGAAGCAAAATTGTTCTGGAAGTCCCAAAATCCTCGATTTGGGCATTGTTTATGTATATTGTGTTATAGAGTTGGGTCAATACTGGCACTATGTCTGTTTGAAGTATTTTGCAGTATTCTGCCGAAAACCCGTCCGGCCCCGGTGATTTTCCCCCTGCCGCCGCCGCAATCACCCCTTGCACCTCCTCCTCCCGTATAGCCGCATCCAGTAGGGATGCCTGTTCATCTGAAAGTCTGGCTAGACCCACTGTTTCCAAAAAAGTATTTATATGTTGGATGTTAGCTGGTTCTGCTCTGTATAAATTTTCAAAGTAGTCATACAATATTTGGGCCACCTCTTCCTGATTTGTTATTAGGTTGCCCCCACCCCGATGTCTCAGAGCTAGGATTGGCTTTTGTGGTTGTCGTTGCTTGGTCAGATTGGCCAGTAGGCGTCCTGTCTTGTTACCCCATCGATAGAATTTATTTTTTGTTAATTGAGTCTGCCAGTGTGCGTGAGTGTGTACGAATGAATCTAATAAATGTTTTGCCGTGAGGTATAACCTGATATGAGTCATCACTGCGGGAGTCTATGTGTTCCTTTTGTTCTGTCAGCAGGGAGTTGTGTAATGCCTCAAATTGTTTTTGGAATTTTTTCTGTCTATGGGATACATAGCCTATAATATGGCCTCACATCACCGCTTTCGAAGCCTGCCAGAACAATGCTATGTCGCCTTCATGTTCCCTATTGTCATCTGCATAGTTGTTCCAGTGGATTTTTAGGTACTCTCGGAAATCTTCTGATGCCCACATAAAAGAAGGGGAGCTCCACAACCGTGACAGCCTCCGGGAAGGGACCAGCTGTAATTTCAGCGTGATCGGTGCGTGGTCAGAAAGAGATATTGGATGGATTGTGGATTGATGGTGTTGGTCAAAAAGGTACCATCATTTGATGTTAAGAAAAAGTCAATACGTGAGATTGAGTGGTGGGCGTTCAAGCAGCATGTATATTCTCTATTAGTGGAATTAAGCAGTCGCCACGGGTCGCATAGGTGGAGCTGGTCTATCAATGTCAGCAACACATGTGTAGTTAGGACTGGTTGGATGGAAGGGCCCGTCTTGTCCAGGGAGTCGTCCTGCGTGCTGCTGAAATCGCCTCAAATAATTAGGCAATCACTCAAATATGGTTGTAGGTTTTCTATCAATGTGGAGTAAAATTTTGGTTGGTCTGTTTTGGGGGCATAGATGTTCACCAAACAGTATGTTTGTGAGTCTATGCGTATTCTCAGTACAAGATACCTTCCCTGTGGATCAGCTATAGTGTGTAGTAGTGTGTATGGTGTGTTTTTTCTGATTAGTGTGGCTACTCCTCGGGTCGATGACGTATGTGACTCTGTGTAGCATGTGTCGATCCATGGTGCCCGCAACTCGCCCTTTCCTTCCCATTTCCAGTGTATTTCCTGTAAGAAAATAATGTCCGGTTTGTGACGTTTTGGATGTGTAATCACTTTTTTCCGTTTAATAGATGTGTTGAGTCCTGCTACATTCCAGGACAGAAATTGTAATGTTGTTGGTGTTTGGTAATCTGCTAGTTCTGTATCTGTAGGCATAGTGGTGTATGTATTTCGGTCATAAATACTGTGACATATGCCTCGTTGTCGTTGTTGCATCCTCCAGTCCCAGTGAGCCGCAGACGCAACTGACCAATGTTCGTGCTGTGTCTGGGGGCCTCCCCATCTCCCTACAAAAACGTTCTCTGAAAATCAAGCAGGCGAGAATAAAACATATGAAAAAAAACATGTAAACAATTAACATGAATGCTGTCATTTCTACTGCATAAAAGGTCACCACATCCACACATTTTGGAAGACAGGCAAAATAGAGATTAGAAATAAAATTTATTTTGCGAGTCGGTCTCAGCCCTGTTCCCCAGCTTTCTCCAGGTGCATATGTCTTCTCGCTTCCTCTGGGGTATTGAAAAGTAGGGATCTGTTACCATCTTAGACCCGGAGTTTTGCTGGGTACAGCAGCTGAAAGCCGGTATTTCTCTTGTGCAAGATTTGGCATATTGGGGTAAACTGTTTGCGCTTTTGTGACACCGCCACAGAGAAGTCCTGGAACAATAGAATCTTCACCCCTTGGACTAATAGTTCTCCCTGACGCCTGTAGGCTTGTAAGATAGCTTCTTTTGTCGCCCAGTGCATGTACTTGGCTATCACCTGGAGGGGTTGGGCTCTGTTGTTGTTACGCCGGTCTCAGGCGGTCCAATGCAATGAGCTCTTTCTATTGTTAGAGGGTCGGCCGGCATATTGAACTGAAGAGCCTGTGGGAGATCTGTGGTCAGATATGCTAGAAGTTTGTTACTGACTCCGGTATCCCGGCAAAGCGTAGGTTATTTGCTGGTGCCTATTTTCTAGGTCATCAATTTTTTCTCTGAGCATTTCAGTCCCTTTGCAGCGAGGTCTCCAGGATTGCGATAGTATGTTCTGTATTTTGGGTTTTCGTCTCCAATTCTGACAATCTTTGAGCATTATCTGTGATTTGTGACAGTGCCGAGTTTATGGATTTATGTAATGTCTCTAGTCTGCTGTCAAATAGAGGAAGGAGTAGTTTTGATACCTCCTGTGCCACCAAGGTCGCCTGCGTCACCTCCATAGCATCTGAAGCAACAGTTGCCAGCGGAGAGATCTGTGAAGAGGGAATGTCCATTGCTTCAGAGTGGGGGTCTGGTGTAGCTGTGGCACGGGGAGAGGCGGGTTTTGAAGGGGATAGAAACTGTTGAGGTCCTTTGCACTCTTTTTCCTTGGTAGCTTTAGTAGACCTTTTTTGTTTTCCTGTTGTTCCTGTTTTGTCCGAATCCTGCTGGCGTGTTGTTCGTGCCGGATTACCTGCGCTGCGTTCGTTTAAATATCTGTCCATAGTTAGACTTCTGAAAGTCTAGAGATTATGTGGGTTATATGCACAAAGATCAAAGGTTTTGCTTCGTTTCCAGAACCAATGTTGATTTTGTTGCTGATTAGTGATATGGATGTGGCTTCTCATCCGACAATTATTTCATCTCCATCTGTATTTGCGATATTCCCTGAGGGTGGATCATATCCGGCATTTTTATTGAATAAGGTTCTTGTTACGTGGAGTGTCCAGTAAACTGGGTCGCAATGTAGTTTGCCCTTGAGTCCCAGCGGGTCTGTGATTGTACTGTGGGGGCTGTGGTATCACGGTCCTGGTTCCAGACTGGAGCCCCAGGATTGGCTGTGATTCCCCCAAGCAATGACGCAGCAATCGCACTGCAGCTCCTCTATATGTTGTTGGTGGTGGTGGTAGGGGAGCAGTGCTGTTTAATAACAGGTGGATATATGCTGCAGTTTTTCTACTTTTTCTTTCCCCTTTCCTCCTCTCCTCCCTTCCACCCCTCCTCCTGCTTGTCCTTATCCTCTTTCTTCCCCTTCTCTTCTCTCCTCAGTCCCCTCCAAATATTGGGGTGCTGAAGCAGCGTGCACACCCACCCAGCTCACACTGGGTAATAGTTGCGCTGCTAAGATCTGGGCCGAAAGCCACAGGAGACCAGGGCTGCCAGGGCCTCTGCCCTCAGTAATGTGTCCGGGACACAGGCTCCGAAGCGCAGCGCTGGGCATAAGCAGGGCCCTCCGGTGGTATGGGGATGCCAGCTGTCTGTTTACCCCTCCTGCGGCAACATATGGAGCTTGCCGCGGGTATCGCGGCGAAAATTTAGGCCGCGGCTTTTGGGTGTTGCTAGGCTGCGGTCTGCCGGGGGCCTTTCTGCAGGGTCCGGATGAAGAGCTGCATCCGGGCAGGGCTTACCGGAGGTTCTCTGTGGGTGGCGGAGTCCCGGGAGGTGCTGTGTCCCGATGGCTGCCGTGCTCTAGGCCCCGCTTCAAGCTCCACCAGGCCGTCCTGGGAGATCAGGTATGGGGCCGCGGACTCCGCTCCCACAGCACTCAGGGCTTCCTCCAGGCAAGTAGGGGGGATATTTGTCCCTTACAGCTGCTTCTGTGGCACTGAAGAGGCCCTGATGTCTCCGGGGTAGATGGAATTGCAGGCGCTCTGCTGGGCACGTCCTGCTCCTTCAGTGTCTAGGGCGGAAGTCTTCCTGCTTCACTTTTTATGAGAAAACCCTTTGTCTATCCATTTGCCAGGCCACATTTATCCCCTATTGACCTCAAGTTCACTATTTGTCTTGTCCAACTCCTAGGTGAATATAGATGCGACCCCCCCTTCTTAAACAGTCACCGATCTGTAATCACCTGGACTTACTTCTCTCTCCATTCTGCTGTGTCTTTCCATCCTTCTACCGATACAGTTTTTTCTAGGCATCTGCTGGAAAGCCTGTGGTTGTCCCGAGGATTGTCTCTGGTGCCTGCTTTTCCACCTCCCAAACTAGCTTGGTGTTTCACTGGCCACCATCAACCTCTTATTTTTGCCTGCTCCTAGATAAGCCAGGATCAGTTTCAGGGCTTACCGTGGTGCCCTGCTGGCTCGTTCCCTTTTTAACCGTTTTTGGTTAGTCCTATTAGTTATTTCTACTCCCATTTTCTGTTCCTTTGGACTTTCCTTTCTCCTTGCTCTCCCATCTACTCTTCTCTTCCAGCTCCGTTTTTTTTTCTTTTTTAGGGCCGGGACATCAATATGGACACTATTTCCTTCTCTATGCTTAATACGCGGGGCCTCAACTCACCAGAGAATAGATCCTCCCTTCTCAGACTCCTTTGGAACAAAAGGGTTCAGATAGCCTTTCTCCACAAATTCAACGTCAAAGATGGCTCATACCCTACCCTTTGCTCACCTAGATACCCCAATGCCTACCACAGTTGTTACCATAGAACAAAGGTCAGAAGCTCCAAATATATCCCTATCCCAAACAATACAAGTCTCCCTCTCAGTTTAAGTGGTCCCAGGATGCCATAAAATACTTGGGAGTTTGAATCCCAGGGGATTTAGATGAGCTTTACATGCGTAACTTTGTCCCGATTCTCCAGAAGATAAGAGAGCATTTGACTCGCTGGTCCAAGGGCCTGTACAAATGGTTTGGGTCCTGTGCTATCTATAAAATGAATGTTTAACCCTGCATTCCATGCCTTTTTTTAAACCCTCCCAATTAAAATCATGGGTTACTTCTTTAAGCACCTCTACTTGAATTTGATCAAATTTATCTGGGCCAATAAACCGGTCCAGTTAACTCGCTCAATTCTCTACCTACCTAAACCTCAGGGGGTGAATGGGGGTGGACTTACCAGACATACAGTGCTTCTATCAGGCATCAATGCTACAGCGAGTCATGGACTGGTGCAGACATGATTGTTTGAAACAGTGAGTCTCTATTAAACAAGTCTTTGCTCCAATTCCTCTACATTTACTCCCCTAGGCACCCTATCCCATCCCACCTACACTATGAACACACCCCACGATTGGGCCTACACTTTCCCTATGCAGGAGCCTCTTCCCTGGGAGGGATATATCATGCTCTCCCTCCTTCCCTATCTTGGGAAATCCACAATTTCCCGCAAGTCTCTCCATTGGACTGTTTCAAACCTGGCGCCTCGCCGATAAATAGCGCGCTGCACATTTGCTATCTGATTTAGAATGGCAGTCCTATCTGGTTTTGAAGAGCAGATCTGCTGTCTTCCTCTGACCCTGTTCACCTGTGCTTTTGGAGAACTATACAGATAGCATATTTTTTGAGTTGCCACGGACTTTTAATATTAAAGGGGTTGTCCCGCGCCGAAACGGGTTTTTTTTTTTTTCAACCCCCCCCCCGTTCGGCGCGAGACAACCCCGATGCAGGGAAGTAAAGAAAGTTTACCGGAGCGCTTACCTTAATCCCCGCGCTCCGGTGACTTCAATACTTACCGCTGAAGATGGCCGCCGGGATCCTCTGTCTTCGTGGACCGCAGCTCTTCTGTGCGGTCCACTGCCGATTCCAGCCTCCTGATTGGCTGGAATCGGCACGTGACGGGGCGGAGCTACACGGAGCCGCTCTCTGGCACGAGCGGCTCCATAGAAGACTGCTGAAGACCCGGACTGCGCAAGCGCGGCTAATTTGGCCATCGGAGGCCAAAAATTAGTCGGCACCATGGAGACGAGGACGCTAGCAACGGAGCAGGTAAGTAAAAAACTTTTTATAACTTCTGTATGGCTCATAATTAATGCACAATGTATATTACAAAGTGCATTATTATGGCCATACAGAAGTGTATAGACCCACTTGCTGCCTCGGGACAACCCCTTTAAGCTTGACTTTACTTCTGTATACTATTCCCAATGGTCAAGTAGAACATACAAGTCTCTGGAGTTGTTCTTCCATTATTTCAAGTTCTACCAGCAAGCAAAATGGTTAGATCTCCTTTCTTGGGCCAAATTCTCAATAACTGTTTAAACTAGTCTACATTTTTCATAGTCTACGATCAGCACTTTTGAGTTCCTCTTCCACTTTCCTCTACCTCAGATGTGCCAGCAGCGAATCAATGCCACCGTGAATTTTTAAAAATCTAAAACAAGAATAAAGATTCACTTACTATTGCTGCAAATTTTATGAATATGACAGCAGATAAAAAGAGAATAATTATTAAATAATCACCTGAGGAAAGAGTATGTTTGACTTACAAATATATGTCTTAGAATGCTGTCATCTAAGTTTGCATCCTGCTTCCTAGGTCCCTTCTGAATCCTTAAGCAAATTATTCTAGTCTCTTACAAACGCATTCAACCACATTCTTGGAAGATTACGAATTCTTTTCATGTTTTTTCTTCTCAAGCCATTGAACCTTACCGTGTATTTTCAAAGTACGGTGCCCTCCTCAGTCTCTGCTGTTTCTGAAGAAAAATTTGAGGTCAAGGAGATTCTTCATATTAAGAAGATAAAAAGCAAGCTCTTCTTTCTGGTGGAATGGAAAGGTTATGTCGCAGAGGGGAGATCCTGGGAACCCCAGAAATAGGCTAATGCTCCTGATCTGTTCAAAAAAGTGAATGCTACAAAGGAGGAGGCCTGTGGAGTAACTATCACATGTGCCACCACAGCCCACTTCACTCACCTGCGGCTGGTGCCGTGGTCGGGCGCTGCTGTCATCCACGCTCTGCACTACACTGCTCGCTCCTTGCAGTCTGCCCATAGGGTTCATGTGCATTCCTGCCCAATCTCTTAGAGGGCCAGAGCAGGCTTCCTAAACTCTTCCCCCTGCAGTCACCACCCTCTATGGAGGATGCTTAAACAATTGGTTTCATACCTTTTATGACAAAGCTCCAGTTTGTTTAAATTTTGGTTCTAACCTCTGCTTGTTCCCTTACCTGTCGAACGTATGTGCTCTCAACCTCAGCTGCATGTTGAAACTTTGCTATTCATTTGCCCCCTGCTCTGACCTCTGCCTGGATACCATGACTAAAGTGGTGCTGCCAGCCCTGATCACTGCTGGTTGTACAGATAAGACTGTTCACACCATCAGTTACTGTGCCTTGACCCTTTGTAATGTCAACAGCCACGCAACTGAGACTATCTTTGCAAGTTATGGCCTGGGGACCTCACAGAAATATCAAATGCTGCTTGGAATGGTCCAGGGTGAAAACTGGGATTCTCCAAGTGCTATCTCTATTGATAGCCCAAAGCCAAATCGGTGTGTGGCAAGGCGGATTCACATTCACCTGCCTGACAACACTCTTTACTTAGACCAGTGTATAAAATGCTAGTCGAAGAAAATCTTCGCTTTGATGTTCAAATTTATAATATTCATATTTGTGCCTTTGGTTTTCAGTAAAAAAATATGTTCCATCTGTAGAAATTTGTTACCATGTTTATTTTTTATTCTTTATACTTCATTGGTCATTTCAATACATTTTCTTGGCATGATTAGCTCTCCATTGCGCTAATTTCCATTAGGAAGGGTTAGTAACAGACAACACAGTTTATGAGAGATGATGCTGGATCTGTGGAGATTCAGGGTTGTTACTCACAGGCTGCTGTCATGCATTATTGGGGTTTTCCAACTTCGGCAAAGAAAGATTGTGAAATTTTCTAATATACTTTATGCATCAATTCCTCAACATTTTCAAGATTTCTCTTTTTTGCAATTGAATGTGAATCCGGATAACAGACTGTCTTCGTCTGGAAAGGAATTGAACATGTTTAAAACTATAGTAGTTCAGTGTACATCAGGGGGGTCAAACTCTTTTTCACTGAGGGCCACATCAAGCTTATGGTGACCTTCAAAGGGCCGATTGTAAGGCCGCCTGCAGACGGCCGGGTCGGATCCCACTGCGAGAATTCTCGCAGCGGGACCCGACCTGAGCGCCTGCAGGAACAAGCGCGACACTCACCTGCTCCGGCAGCTCCGGCTCTGTAATGTGCCAGGCAGCCGGCGCATGCGCAGAGCGGAGCAAGCGGCCGGGGAGTGACATTTCTGTGCGGGACTTGCAGAGCCCCGCACAGAAATAGAGCGTGCCGCGATTTGTTTTCTGTGCAGAATTTCGTGTAGACAAATCGCGGCCGTCTGTATAGGATTGTGTTTTCTAACGCAATCTTATTGCAGCTTCCTCGGGTGGAATTTCCGCCCATGTGCAGGGGGCTTAAGACTGTATAGTAAGGTCCTGTTCACACAAGCGTATTTGTGTACATAATATGGAGTGAATAGAGGCCATTGATTTCAATGAGTTCATTCACATGATGTATATTTTCATACAGCATGACCTATTTTGTTGCGTACTACGCACCCCAATAGGCCATTGAAGTGAATGGGCTGCGCAAATATGTGGTGAATGCGCAGGAAACATATGTATTCACTGCATGTTTGCGCACCATTTCAGTGGGCCCACCTGCGTTCCTTTTTGCATACGCAAATATACAGGCATAAGCGATTTTCGATTGCGCAAATACACAGCGTATTTGCTCGACCGAAATACAATTACACCCGTGTGAACGAGCCCTAATAGTGGCCCCAGTAAAAATAACGGCCCCCACAGTGGCCCAATTAGTAATATTAACTCCCTCAGTAGTAATACCCCCATAGCAATGTTAACCCCCCCTCAGTAATAGTAATAAGCCCCCCTCAGTAATAATAATAATAAGCCCCCCTCAGTAATAAGACACCCTCAGTAATAATCCCCCCTCAGTAATAATAATAAGCCCCCCTCAGTAATAATAAGCCCCCCCTCAGTAATAATAAGCCCCCCTCAGTAATAGTAATAAGCCCCTTCAGTAATAATAAGCCCCCTTCAGTAATAATAATAAGCCCCCCTCAGTAATAGTAATAAGCCCCCCTCAGTAATAAGCCCCCCGTCAGTAATCATAAGCCACCCCAACCCATATACTTACCTCCTCCTACCGTAGCTGTCAGCATCGCTCCCCCTCTGCTTGTGCTGAGCCCGGATGCACACTGACGTCAGTGTGTGCGCCCGGCACGCTTCCTCCCCGAGTCCTCTCCTGTGGAACTGAGGAGCAGGGGACTTAGGGGAGAAGGATCCCGGCTGCACACTGATGTCAGTGTGCGCCGGGATCAGCGGTAACAGCGCGATTACCAGCGGGGAGCTGTGGCACCCCAGCTGGTAATCGCTGCAGTGGTGAGTGGCGTCGGCACGCCGTGGGCCACATAACATGAGGCAGCGGGCTGGATTTGGCCCGCAGGCCTTGTGTTCGACACATGTGGTGTACATGGTGCGTTGTTCTGTATCAGAACATTTCCACAGTGAAAGATTATTTGTCCTTCATTTGGTGTCACCACTGACGTACCGCTAGGGGTCACAATTGTGACCCAGCCCCTTAGCGAACTTGGCGGCCCACGGGTCAGCTGTGTGTGGCACGCAGGGAGGGAAGGACTGTTACCTGGGAAGCCGTCAGCCAATTACAGGCTGCAGACTCCCCCGGCGCGCGGTCCTCCCTTCCACTTAGAGACTGCCGTTGTGATTGGTCGGCGGTGACCTGAAAGACGAGAATGGCGTACACAGACCATGCGGTACAATGAGGTATGTACCACATGTAATCTTATATGTATAGCTGGTATAACTTATACCTGCTGTACATATATAATTATATACAGGAGATATTAGGTTATACCAACAGGGTACATATTACTATATACAGGGGGGGTGTACATCTGCTGCATATAGTGATATGGAGCATGCTGGTATAACCTGCATATGTCCTGTATATAATTATATATGTACAACTGGTATAACTTATACATCCTGTATATAGTGATATAGACCATGTTGGTATACCCTGGTATAACTCTATATACAGTATGTATAGCTTATACCAGCTGTACATGTATAATTATATACAGGAGATATCAGGTTATACCAGCATGGTACATATCACTATATACAGGGAATTGGGGATTTCACTTTTCTGCTCCGGTCGGGGAGCATGAAAGGGGAATCCCCATGGCCAAATGGGTCTATCCATGTACAGAACCGAACAGCACCGGACGGACCCCATTGACTATAATGGGGTCTGTCCGCTTTCCGCCCAGCTGCCCAGCTTTTGGATAGAAGTAAAAGCACTGCATGCAGCAGGATTAAAGTTTGAGTGGGGATGTACATTACTACCATAGTAGAGGTACATGTAAAAGAGGCTGTCCCACTTCTAAAATTGATGACCTATGCTCAGGATAGGTCATCGATAGCTGATTGACGTGATTCCACCACCAAGATCCCTGCTGATTAGCAGTTCACCAGGGTGCTGTCCTAATTTGAGGAGCCGCTTTCTTGCCAGAAGCAAACTGCCCCATACACTGCGCAGTGGTTTGGCATAGTACTACAGGCACCTCAATGGGACTCAGTACCATGACGGACCATTGTGCAACATATGGAGCATTAGAATACCGGCACTGGTCTCAGATGGATCCCTGTTGAACTGCTAATGATAACCTATCCTGAGGGTAGGACATCAACCTTAGAAGTGGCACAACTATTTAATCCAGTATGCATCATCCTGACCTGACTGTAATAGAAGAAAGTACATTTTCAGCTGTATTATCAATGATATTGATGACTTTAGTAGACCAACAAACTTGTATATACTCTGCTAATATGTCAACACTGGTGACCACTCACCAATACAGACTAGAAGCATATACTGACCAGCCACCATCATGGACCTGCTGCTGTTTTGCACATCACACCTGTTGTCCCACAAGCCAAGAATTAAAGAGCCAGATAATTTTATACACAATATATTCTCAACATACATGTGGTTTGTTTGCCTAGCAAGATCTGTGGGGATAGGAGCACTCCGAACAAAACTGTTACATGTACCCCAAAATGGTGTCAATGAAAAATACAGCTTTTCTTGTAAAAAATGGTCCCTCACGTAGCTCCATCAATGGAAAAATAAAATAAGTTATCTTTTAGTTTAAATTTATATATTTTTTGTTTTTTAATGCATTTGACAGCACTTTTTAATGTAACCTATCATTGTGACGGGTAACAAGGTGCGTTAAAAAACGTGCAAACGCACAAAGATAGAACACACAGTGCTAAAAAAACGCAGCATTAGAAAAACTGCAGGTCTGTAAAGCCCCACTAAAAACAATGGAAGCGTGGTACCATGGTTAGTAGAGATGAGCGAGCACGCTCGGATAAGTCAGTTACTCGAGTGAGCCTCGCTCTTCTCGAGTAACTGCATTCTTGTCTGAGCATGCTCGGGGAGGCAGCTTGAGGGGAAAGGCCCTGTGGAACTGTCGAACCAACAGTGGTGCATGTACGTCCTGGGCGTGAATCTATGTACTGTCCCCAGGGCCAAAACCCTTCCGATGTACCAGATATTGTAAAATACCTCTCACACGTCGAGCATCAATCAAGCGCTCTACCTCGTACTCCAGTTCCGCCTGTACAAGAGTTGGAGAGGATGGGCTCTAGGCGGGCAGAACTGGGGTTACATATTTCTTCAGCAGCCCCTTGTGGAAGACGTTATGAATCTTCCACAACTGCGGAAGAGATAGTCTGTATGCAACAGGATTCACCACCTGGGAGATGGTGAATGGACCAACAAAGTGGGGAGCCAGCTTTAGGGATGGGATGGGAGTAACACCTGCTCCTCAACCACGAACGGTGTAGAGATGTGCGTTTTTTATTAGGCTGACCAAGAAGTTTATCCTGGGAGCCCTGAAGGTTCTTACGAACCTGAGCCCAAACTGTGCACAGTTCATTAATGGCAGAGTCCGCAGACGGCGTGTCAGAAACTGAGGGCGCAGAAAAAGAAAATCGAGGATAGAAACCATAATTACAAAAGAACGGCGACACCTGAGAAGGTGAATTTACATGGTTGTTTAGCAACCCGGGGATCATTTGCTCACATCACAGGTAGACACCAATGGGTTAAACTCCAAATGTCTATTTTTTTTAAACTTCACAATTCTCAGCAATATCAGCTTGCTTCAGCACAGCACTTTATGCTAGTAAATCAACTTAAATGTCCTTTTACTTCAAGGTTTTGAGAAACAGTCCAACTGTGGTTCTCACCCACTCTCCAGGGCAGCTTCATACAGTTGTCTTCAGGACTCACTCTGTTTTCCCTCAGGAAGGCTTCATCCCAAGCTTCCTGAGGCACACAAACAGTCTCTTTCCAGCGTCCAGGTCTCTCTCAAGACCTCTTGCGTCTAGGTCTCCCCCTGGATCTGTCTTGGGCTCTCACAGCCCAGGTCCCTCTCACTGGACCTCTCTGGCTCACAACCCAGGTCCCTCTCACTGGACCTGTCTCTGGCTTGCAGCCCACTTCACCTCTGACTGCAGCAGGAACAAACACCTTTATCCTCCTTACTGACCACACCTGTGGGTGTTTTCCCCTTGTCTCAGGCACTAGACTAGTCTGTTGCCTCCTACAGGCCACTCTCTGCAGTGCACCCCTACAGTTGTTAATGGCAAACTCAGCGAGAGGTAGAAAATTAACCCACAGATGTTGATTGTCTGAAACAAACAGTCGCAGGTATTGAATTAATTCTTTATTCATCCTCTCAGTTTGCCTGTTCGACTCGGGATGAAAAGCCGACGAAAAGGACAAACCAATATTTAATTTCCTGCAGAAAGCTCGCCAGAAGCAAGCGACAAACTGTACACCTCTATCTGAGACCATGTCCTCAGGAATCTCATGCAACCACACCACCTCCTTAATAAACATGTTAGATAATAGTTTGGCATTTGGTAACTTGCTCAGAGGAACGAAATGTGCCATCTTGGAGAACCGATCTACAATGACCCAAATGACCGTATTCCCTGTGACGGTGGCAAATCAGTGATGAAGTCCATGGACAGATGTGCCCAGAGCCTGGACAGAATGGGCAAGGGAAGAAGAGGCCCCTCAGGATGTCTCTTGACACTCTTCCTCCTGGCGCACACTGGACAAGCGGTGACAAATGCCCGAATGTCCCTAATCATATGAGGCCACCAATCAATTCTGGAAAGTAATTCCTGAGTTCCCCGGATACCAGGGTGACCAGCAAGGACCGAGGCATGCGTCTCCTGTAGCACCTTCAATCTTAATGGTAAAGGAACAAACAGTTTGCCTTCCGGAAGGGCTTCAGGGGCTGATTGCCGCGCAGCCTGAATTAGCGGCGAGAGGTCAGAGGAGACAGCTGCGAGAACCACCCCAGGGGAAAGGATAGTCACAGGCTCCGACTCAGGATGTTCCGGAGTACCAAAACTCCTAGATAAGGCATCCGCCTTAACGTTCTTTGAACCGGGTCAGTAGGTAACCAGAAAGTTAAAACGAGAAAAGAAAAGAGCCCAACGAGCTTGTTGAGCATTCAACCTCTTAGCAGAATCTAAATATATAAGGTTCCTATGGTCTGTGAGTACCATGATCTGATGGCATGCTCCCTCCAAAAAATGCCTCCACTCCTCAAATGCCCATTTTATAGCAAGTAACTCACGATTGCCTATATCGTAATTTCGTTCTGTAGAGGAAAATTTTCTAGAAAAGTAAGCGCACGGTCTAAGATTCGTGAGTGTGGACAGCCCCTGAGAAAATATCACCCCTACTCCAAACTCGGAGGCATCCACCTCCACCACAAATGGGCAAGACAGGTGTTAAGAAAATTGTAGATCAATGTATCAGTTAATTATTCTATATTGCATTGTAGAGCATGATACTAGTATGAGTAAGGGGTTAAATGTAACCCTTCTTTAGGCCTCCATGTCTTCTCAGGAAAGATGAGAGTCTACTAGACCCCCCATGTGTGCATATCTATAGACAGGAAACTATAAGACTACAGGGGGTAGGCCTGTAAAGCATTACATGCATTCCTTTCTCCTGAATTCATAACGGTCTCATTGTATGTAATAGATACACCTTAAGAGGTGTAACTTATGTTAATCATTTTTATTTCAGCCTATTATGTATTGGAGGTATACACTTTTGCTGTGATGTCATTTATGCTATATATGCTCTGACCACCTTAGAATAAATTAGAAATCACTTGATACCACATAAGCTGGTTTGATTTGAATTTCTCCTGGGCTCAGACTTCTGCACGAGATCTGGGATCGTCTTCTCTTTGATAAACACATAAATTCTCCTTACATTTTTGGTCCTTCGAACCGGAATCACTCACTGCAGAGGGAGAGGACAGCCTGGCTGTGAAAAGGTGGGTCTGAAGTACTCTCCGATCATTAAAAGACCTCCGTCTTGATTAGACGTAATTAGAGGCCAGTCGGGCATCCTGTCTGAAACAGTGACGTTTTTCCGAACTAGCCGGAGAATTTGGAAGCCTCCCAGATAACGTGTAGTAAGTATAACAATGGTTAAACTTTTCTTCTCTCTTCTTCTTCTTCTTCTGTATACTTTAGTGTTAGTAGAATTTACAATGTGTATTGTAAATGAGAGACAAGTATAGACGAATAGGTTGTCAAAGGACAATAGCAGTAGTCTATGTGAAATGTGTAAGGTAAATGAGAAGTATAGACCAATGGGTTGCCAAAGGGGCAATAGCAGTAGTCTATGTGAGACCATAGCCATTGTGAGAAGGCTACAGGAAAGAATTAACTCCGTGCGACACGTAAAAAGTGGTTAGATGACACCATGGGACACAGGGGTGTCCAGGAACTTTACTTCTTATCTTTCTATTACTTTCTCTTTGATATTGTGTTATAGAGTAATTAAGAATATAAAGAGGGCGGCCGCCTACTAACATAATGTACTATTTGTATTGTTGTCTTATATTGCATGAAGCGAATGTGTGAGGAGGAGATGGTAGATCCCTTCTATAGTATAATCAGAAGGGAATAGGAGGTTATATAATGAGGTACATGGTTACCCACCCTGAGGATGGGATCCTTGCAGGATGTTTTGCAATATGCAAAACATGCAGAAAAGTGTTACAAAGAAAAGGGTGAGAAAGTGAGGTTTTTTTTATATGGAGAGAAGAATGTGATATGATGGTTCAAGAAAGTCAGAGAGGTTATTGGATAGCGAGAGGATGTGAAAGTAGAGACAGAGGAAGAAGCAGAGCTCAGGGATTTAAATGTGTGTTGGAATTATGGGAAGTCTAGTGATTTTGCCTGAGAGTGCCCTGAGAAACAATGTTCTCAGCCACCTTGGGGAAAAATGACTAGGAGGGGTCGATGTATAACACTTGGAGGATCTCATGGCAATTTCCACTGCCTGAGATAGATCTCCAGGTGAATGGGCGGATGATTACTTTCCTGGTGGGCTCAGGAGCCACCAGGACATTAATACATCCCAATATGTAGCCAATGTTAAATGTAGTAATAGTCATATCCTGGTAAGAGGGGTTAATGGCCGGACCCACAGGGAATCCCTCTCTGAACCAGTTATAACAGACCTAGAGACAAATAAGCCTGTGAATGTCCGATTATGTAGTCTTGAATATGTCCAGTAAAATTGTTGAGATGAGATATTATGATAACATTAGGTATACCTTCACCAGAGTACCTCAGGGCTGCTGTGAATCTCCAACAATTGTCTCCCAGGCTATGTCAGTACACTTAGCCCAGTTCCAGCCTCTTAGAGGTAGTCAGCTACTACTGTATGTTGGTAGCCAGCAGCAGACAGTGGAGAGAATTGTGGGGGGGGACACAGTCGTACTCTTGAGGTTTATGTATGAGCAAGGCCATAAAGTAAACAGGTAGAAACTCCAATATTGTCAGTAAACAGTTAAATATTTGGGGTATAACCTGTCAGATGAAGGTAGGCAAGCAATTCTGGAGGTCCCAAAACCTTGAGCAAATGATGTCCTCTTTGGGAATGACAATGTTACGTGTGCTGCTGGGATATGTTGTTCTATTGTGTTTCCAGCAGCACAGCACTCACAGGGTTAATGATTGAGCTGGCTGGGTGTGGTACTGTCTGCTAGCCAATCCCCTGGGAAGTCTGTATGGCCCCTCAGGCGAGCAGTCATGAATGCTTGTCTGGTGAGGTTTGCAGTGTGACTTGGTTCATGTCCGTTTGTACGTTTAAATTCTGTCAGTTTTGTGTTAGTTTGCTGTGTGTCCGGCAATCTGTGTTGTGTCCTGTTGCAGCGTGAGGTGTGAACGCTGTCCGGTTCTGCTGGACTCCTGGTTAGTGTAGGGACTAGCAGTATAACCAGGAGCCGTGAAGTGGCCTGCTAGTTTCAACATATTGTACAACATGTCACTTAATACCTGATATTATATTCAGCTTCCAATCTGTTACTAGTGGTTGCATGTTGTATGCAGTGTATTCTGGGTCTGTCATGTGGCATGTGAATGCATCCTGTTCTGGTGTGTGGCTCCTAGGATCAGCTAGGGCCCAGATCCGAAGACCGCTGGGCTGCCCTTATTGGGGCAATGTCCCCGCTTAGGTAGGGCCATTTCTACCTCCCGTTAGCACAGGGTCAGTTGCCTGAAACCGGTGTGAGTCCCGTGTGACCCTGGTGATACCCGTGTGCGTCCCCTTTGGTCATGATCATGTGGGTTCCGTGCTTTGCCTGCCCACACGATCGTAACAGACAAACTTCTGCAGCTCCTGGCTCCTGGATCCCAAATCCTGCATCTCTGACAGCGCTTCTTACCAGACTCATCTGTGATGAACTTCTGGCTGCAGCTGATAAGATCCAGTGGGATGGGTCCTCTGAAGAAGCCTTTGTTACATTAAAACAGACTCTGGTGGGCACATCTGTCTTGGGCCTCCCAAATTACAGCAAGCCCTTTGTGCTAGCTGTTGACTCAGGGGAAGGATATATGACCTCTGTGTTAACTCAAGAACACGGTAGGAAACAGAGACCGCTGGCATACTACTCTTGCAGATTAGATCCAGTGGCCCGTGCGCTCCCCCCCCCCCCCCCTGTGTACAAGCAGTAGTGGCAGCAGCTGAAGCAATCAAATCTTCTGCCACTATAGTGCTGTTCCACCCACTTACACTGAAAGTACCGCACGCTGTTGCAGTTATTCTCCTACAAAACAAGATCTCATATCTTAGTCCTTCCAGACATCTCTCCTGTATGACACTACTGCTCACAGCCACATCTGACAATTGAGAGATGCACAACACTCAATCCATCTACCTTACTGCCTATTTCTTCAGACGGTACTCCACACAACTGTCTGGGGAAGATAGCGCAAAATGTTTTACCCAGACCAGATCTACAGGATATACCTCTTGTAGATGCTGAATACACTCTTTGTAGATGGACTGTACATCTCCGCAGATAAAAAAAAACAAAAAAAAAACTCTTACCTAAATCGCTCTTCAGATGTGCAGCAGTTTTGAGCCATGGCCTGTGTCATGTCTCAACAGGGGGGATGGTGGCACTCATATGGGAAGTATTCACAGCCTAGGGGTTTACAAACTACTCTAAAAAAAAGTTTTGTCTTGTATTATTTGTGCTAAACAATGCAGAAGGGAGTATAAGACCAGGAGGGGGCGCTGTCCTACACATGGGGGATGCTGGGAGAGCGCGGGGTGTAACTTCTATAGAAGGAGTGACGAGCGCTATACTGATAGATCTGCTTCCTGACTTATTGACTGCAATCCCTGCTAGCCACCATAAACCGCTCCTGCAGTCATACTGATTCTGCCGTCACACGGCTAAATGTCTGACCATTGTCTATGTGTATAGCATCCCTCACCCTCCACCTCACAATACCGTGCACATCTCTAGCCCCTTTACCTTCTGTATCACCCCATTACTTGTAGTATGTAAGCTCGTTGGAGCAGGACCCTCACCCCTATTGTTTCCATCAGCTGATTACTATGTAACCGCGGTTCTGTAATTTTTGTACTTTTGTCTTTCTGTATTCCCCCTGTCTATGTAAGCGCTGCGGAATATGTTGGCGCTATACACAAAGATTATTATAGATGTGTGTCAGATGAGGGACTTGTTGGCATTGCATACAAAGGGGTAAGGCGTGGCTAGATGCTTGCCTGGCTTGATAGTACTCCTAGTCAGGCCACGTCCCTGGCGGCCATCTTAGTGCTAGTCATGGCCTGCGGCCATTTTAGTACCTGCTGTAAGACCTTCAGCCGCCGCCCAGGCGCCATCTTGGCTGCTTATCTCCCATAGATGTACCTCCTACCTAGCATCCCAATGCTTGCACTTGTAGTACACAACACCAGTGATTAGTGCCTTCTCTGAATTGCATAGGAATAGTCAGCAGCCTCCATCACTGTCCTCTGTGTGTTGATGATATGTTGTCTACCTTATTAAGTGTGTGCTATAAGATAGGCTCAGTATATTTAGTCTAGTGAGGAATATATAAGGTCTCCTTCAGATAAGTGTCAGGTAGTGAGGTGACAGGTTGCTATGGGTGACGGTAGTACTGACAAGGATCAGGGATAGTAGACAGAAGGGATGATTACATGATGCAGACAGTCCAGGGATCAGACAGTGAAGGAATGAAAGGTTACAGCAGTATTAGATGAAGATAACAATGGCCTGAGTGCTGCTTTGTGTGGTGGGGTCAGCTCACAAATGGTTAAATCATCTGTTACATGGGAATGCTTCTTTCACCCCCACTTTTCAGCTTTAGAGTTCAGTGAGAAAAAGAGAGGGGGAGTGGGTACGTGACTGACTCTAGCCATGCTCTGCTTGCTTGATATGAATAGACCTGTAATGAAGATGATCATGGATGAAGTTTAGTATAAACCTGTGTGAACAGGGAACGTCCATTCTTGCTGTTATTTATACATGTCAGTTTTGTGATTGTTTTGCAGTGAGTTTGATTGTTAAATGGTGTTTTCAATGTGATAATGTCATGTAAGATATAATAATAATTAAGTTGTTGATAATGTGAGAGCTGAGTGTTCCTATTATGGGGAGGATATCCCAAGTATACTGCAGCTAGTTGTACGAGTCCAGATACAGCTAAAGCTTTGTTTATCTTACTCCATCACCTCTCCTTGATAAGAGAAATTCCAGAAGGGGGGTTGTTAACGTTGGAGGATCAAGCGACTGCAGATGATTGGAGTAGTAGTAGTTGTGTGAATCTTAATGTTATGCAGTAAATATTGTGTATAGAGAATGTTAATAATTATATGAGATAGGAAGACTTGACCCCACGATAGATAAAAGTTAATGACAAGTCTTCAAGCTGTGATGAACGTAAAATGTGTGATTAAGCTTCTTAACTGTACCTACCCCCCACAGATAAGTGATCCATGTTATACATTGAGTTTGCTGTTTCCACCTGTGAGCAGGGACCAAATACCTGCTGTTGCCTCTGATCCTGGGGTTATACTTGCTTCGCGCTACCTGGTAATGGGACCGAGGCAGACTACGGGAGACTGCCTGAGGGATGCTGTGCGGAGAGGAGAACCGTAAGGGCACGCTGTCTCTGGGATATAGCCTGAGCTACAGAGAGCACGCACAGACGTGTGATGGTTGTGTGGTGACCGGGCCTGGAACAGGTGCCAGGTACAGGCCCCAACGGGATTGTGCTTGGTACAACTGATAATGCCTATGCACCTCATGACCTCCGAGGGCAACAGCAAGGGCCGTGTCTGGAGAACTAGGAACACCTCTCCCAAAGGTTCCTCTGACCCATCGGGGTCCCAAGGGGGGTACCGGACGAGTGTAGGGCGAGAAATCGGATGGCTGCAGGGGCTTTGAGTCTCTTCTTGCATGGTGGGTAACAGTGAATAAAAATGTAGACTGGATTAATTATATATATATTATAACCAACAGAGATTTGTTAATTATACAAGAGATGCAATCAGGGGCCTAGAGGAACAACTAGGACATACCTTACACTTATTGCATGGCAACATAGAATGGCTCTTGATATGTTACTAGCAGAAAAAGGAGGAGTTTGTAAAATGATTGGAGGATATTGTTGTACTTTCATTCCTAATAACACAGCACCTGATGGTAGTGTTACTCGAGCACTGGAAGGGTTAAATGCATAATAAAATAAACTAGCTGATAACTCTGGTATAGACAATCCATTCACAGACTGGTTGGAAAACTTGTCCGGACATTGGTCACAAGTCATATACTCCACATTAGTCTCTATGTCAGTATTTGCCTCCATTCTAGTACTCTGTGGTTGTTGTTGTATTCCATGTATTCGAGGACTGTTACAAAACCTTATTAACACTTCCATCACCAAAACTATGTTCCAAAATATACAAGATGACGAAGAACAGGATGGCTTACTGGGTCAGGTGACCACCTCTGTCTGACAAGTGATGGGTAAAAGTTCTATGAAGAAAGTGCTATTTTACTTTGATGATTTTGAAGTGTGACATTTTGATTCCAGTGCGTTCTGATTGTACCGGAGGATTGCTCTAATAACTGATGGACACTTCGATAAGTAAGATTTTATATCATGATGGACAATCATTTATATATGAAGAAAGGAGCATCAATCTCATAATAAATCAAGGCCAAGCTTCTCTTGGAGGCGGGCCTAATTGTGGGTACAATTGGTGGAATGACTATATATATATATATATATATATATATATCAATGTAATGCTTTTATATGAAATAATTATATACTTAGTCTTGAAGTGTGAACCCAGGCGTCCTGGTAATAAAGCTTCGGGCCTCAGCCAGGGGGTCTGTGGTAGAGTCATTATATATGTGTATTTACTATTATACTGTGTTGATGTATTGATCTAAAGTGGGGAATGTTAAGAAAATTGTAGATCAATGTATCAGTTAATTATTCTATATTGCATTGTAGAGCATGATACTAGTATGAGTAAGGGGTTAAATGTAACCCTTCTTTAGGCCTCCATGTCTTCTCAGGAAAGATGAGAGTCTACTAGACCCCCCATGTGTGCATATCTATAGACAGGAAACTATAAGACTACAGGGGGTAGGCCTGTAAAGCATTACATGCATTCCTTTCTCCTGAATTCATAACGGTCTCATTGTATGTAATAGATACACCTTAAGAGGTGTAACTTATGTTAATCATTTTTATTTCAGCCTATTATGTATTGGAGGTATACACTTTTGCTGTGATGTCATTTATGCTATATATGCTCTGACCACCTTAGAATAAATTAGAAATCACTTGATACCACATAAGCTGGTTTGATTTGAATTTCTCCTGGGCTCAGACTTCTGCACGAGATCTGGGATCGTCTTCTCTTTGATAAACACATAAATTCTCCTTACAACAGGTCTGGTTGGACAAGAACAGGTGCGGAGGAAAAGGCAGCCTTCAGGGTAGCAAAGGCCGCCAGCGCATCTGGAGACCAGGAACTCACATCCGCCCCTTTCCTGGTGAGATCCGTTAAAGGCTTAGACACCACAGAGAAGTTCTTAATGAACTTACGATAATAATTAGCGAACTGGATATCCCATGGAGTAATGACATACCTTAAAAAGGTTATCTTCTGCACCCCAAAAACATATTTTTCAATTTTAGCAAACAGCTGGTTAGCCCTGAGTTGAGTTAGGACAGTTTGAACATGTACCTTTTGTGTCTCCCAGTCGGGGGAAAAAATCTGAATATCGTCTAGATACACTACGACGAACACACCCATGATATCCTGCAAATGGAGTTCATGAAGCCTTGAAAAATAGCAGAGGCGTTACACAACCCAAAAGGCATGACCAGGTACTCAAAGTGACTGAGGGGCATATTGAATGCCATCTTCCACTCATCCCCCTCCCGAATACGAATGAGATTGTAAGCTCCCCTTAGGTCGAGTTTAGAGAACCACTGGGCACCAGTGACCTGGTTGAGGAGGTCAGGGATGAGCGAAAGGGCATACTGGTTTCTGACGGTGATTTTGTTTAGCTCCCACAAAGAAGAATCCAGCCCTTACTGGAGACTCGGAGGGCCGGATGTGCCCCCAGGCCAAACTATCCTGGATATAATCCTTCATAGACTCCCTCTCCAGAACATTAACATAATAGATGCAGACTTTAGGAAGTTTGGCCCCCGGAATCAACTCTATCTTACAATCCCATTCTCTATGGGGAGGCAAGGCTTCTGATAGCTGTTTAGAAAAGATGTCCGAAAAGTCGAAGAGGTAGTCAGGTAGTTTAACTCCCTCGCAGGTGGAGATATCCACCTCCACTGGGCGCACGTGGCTGGCACAGCGAGAACCCCACTTGAGCAATTCCAATGTGTCCCAGTTAATTACAGGGTTGTGTTCCCTTAGCCAGGGTAGCCCTAACACAACGTCCACAGACAGGTTCTTCATCACCAGAAATGTACAGGACTCCGTATGTAAGGCCCCCCTAGTGAACCATAACTCCGGGGTAACCAGACTTACAAGACCAGCCTGCAAGGGAGTAGAGTCGACACCAGAGACCAGAATTGGGGAGTCTAAATGGAGAAAATACCCAGACAGTTTAGCCACAAAATCGAAGTTAACAAAATTAGCAGCTGCTCCGGAATCAATAAACGCTTGCCCGGCAGGGTAGAAAGACCGGAATTATAAGGTGCAGGGCAACAACATTTTAGACCTTACAGGGAGTACCTTAGCTTCTAGACAGTCCTCCCGACAATTGCCTAGGAGTGGAAGTTTTCCTGCCGCGGCTTTTTCTCGCAGGTCACAAAGTGATGACCCGTCTCCCCACAGTAGAGACAGAGGTTCATCCTAAGACGATATTCCCGACGCTGCTTTGGGGTCATGGTTCCCAGCTCCATGGGTTCTGCGGAGGGAGGGGTTACAGTCGGAACTACCAAAGATGTAGACTTACGGAGAGGGCTGGTCTGAGTCGAGCGTCTGGCCCTCAAGCGTCGGTCGGCCCGGATGGCCAGGGACATGGCTTGCTCAAAGGTCCTAGGTTCCGGGTGTGCCACCAAGAGGTCCTTGAGGCCCTCTGACAGACCAGCCAGAAACATATCCTTTAAGGCAGCGTCGTTCCACCCAGACTCCGTGCAGTGTTGGCGAAATTGTGAACAATAGGCCTCAGCCACCCTCTGCCCCTGTCGCAAGGCTAGGAGCTTAGAGACTGTGAAGGCAGCACGGTCGGGTTCATCATACAGCTGGCCCAAGACAGCAAAAATGGCGTCTAGTGACTGTCGGGTGGGAGAGTCAGCTGGTAAGGAGAAAGCTGAATTTTGGGGTTCTCCCCTCAGGCGAGTTATCACGAAACCCACCTTCTGGTATTCTGTGCCAGAGGTGTGAGGTCAGAGGTCAAAATAGAGCTTGCAGCCTTCTCTGAATGCAAAAAACTGACTTCTCTCCCAGGAAAAGAAGTCAGGAGGTGTGGCTCGGGGTTCAGACACCGTACCAGGAATGGGAGGGGGCTGCACAATATTAGAAGCCCCTCGCTGCTCCTGATGCTGCAGGCAAAAAGTCAGGTCCTGAACCACGTCCATCAGAACCTGGACCTGGTTAGCTAAGGCTGCCACGGCCTTCATAGAGGGGTTCAAGGTTGCTGGTCAGATGTAGGGATCCGACTTCCTTTTGGCCAGTGTTACTGTCAGGACTCGGGGTCCGGGAAAGTGGAAGTCCCTGAGAATACCCGCAACCCCTGTCCCTACTTACTTGCCCCCCTGGGCTAAGCCCCAGGGCAACAACTGGGCGACGGTCCCTCTACTCACTAGGGAAGGGGAACACCAGGACCAACAAACAGAAGAGTCAGACTATCCGGGTCGGCAACGAGAGGGTACGCGGTAAAGAGGGTCAGGCAAAGGCAACGTCAGCTTCAAAAACAGGGAGTCAAAAGTCAGGAGTCACAACAAGAAGTACGCTGGTGTAGCAGGAAGACCAAACTAACACTGGCACTGGAATGCAGACACAAGCAGGTTTAAATGCTGTCAGAGCTCCCGCCCCAGCAGCTGATTGGGGTGGGGAGTCTGACAGCAGCTGATTGCACTCAGCAGCACTAGGGGACCCACCCCCAGCTCTGCAGGAGGCAGGGAAGGAGACACATGCCTGGTTGCCATGATACCGAGGACGGGGTGCGGGGCAACACCCACAGCGTCCCTAGCAACCTGGCGGTGAGGAGGAGCTCAGCAGCCAGGGGAGGTGATGAGGACCAGGGCTCCCCTGCGCCGCACAGCAGCAGCCTGTGTAACAGGACCAGCGGTGAGGGCACGAGGAACCCGCGAACCGCCGGTCCTTACAGGACCCCTCCTCCCCCTTCTATGGTCCTTACAATTTTATTCAGCTTAAATAGGGCTTTAGTGTTGGGGTGGGGGGTGGGGGCACCAGGCCAGCAGTGTTATCTGTGCTATAGATTTCTCTTACTTCCCAT
Source organism: Eleutherodactylus coqui (assembly GCF_035609145.1). NCBI lineage: Eukaryota > Metazoa > Chordata > Amphibia > Anura > Eleutherodactylidae > Eleutherodactylus > Eleutherodactylus coqui. Next base: position 52,336,670 of record NC_089839.1, on the reverse strand, counting down.
TCATGCATTAATCCTCATGAAGAATTTAGCCCTCTATTGAAAGTGTCAAAGTTGTTATAAATTTATATTCCCAAATTCTTCAATGGCTTTGTGACTTGAAATTGCCTTTCAGTGTCATCACTTTCATATCGTCTATGTCGTGTTCGTGACTAGAAAAGTGCTCTGCCACAGGTAATTCTGTCTTTCTCTGTTTAATTATGTGACGATGAGATCTCATCCTCGCTTTAAGTTTTTGTCCTGTTTCTCCAACATAAAGCCCCCCAACAGGACATTTGCTACACAGGATCAGGTACATAACATCAGATGTGGAACATGTGAATGTCCCCGGGGATGTTATAGTCCTGTTGTGTGTTGTGGATTTGCATCTTGTCGGCGGTCTGTACATGTGACCAGGTCTTGCAGCTCCTTACATTGCAGGAATAAGCTCAGAGGGCAATGCACTCCTGACTATAAAGTTCCTTAAATTTGGAGGTTGCCTGTAACACAGAAGCAGAGGGTCTGGGAATATGATTTTCAGATGGTCATCTTTGTGTAGGGTATGATGAAGTTTCTTTGCGGTTTTCCTTAGTACCTCCAGCTGCAGATTGTAGGTCACTACTAGATTGTTTCCTTCCTTCTCTGTATTCTTGTTGGGTGTTGATCCAAATGATTATGATGTCATCAATGTAGCAGAACTAGGCCAGTGGTTTGCTGCAACAGGAGGCCAGAAAGTTACTCTCCAGTTTTGCCATGAAAAGGTTGGCATATTGTGGTGCCATTTTACTGCCCATGGCGGTTCCAGCGAGTTGCAGGAATATCTCTTTGTCAAAGGAGAAATAATTGTGTGTGAAGATGAATCTTGTGAGTTGTAACACTGATTCAGAGGCAACCCCATTGGCCTCAAGGTATGTCTGGCAGGTGGTCAGTCCATCTTCATGTGGGATGTTGGAATATAAAGATTCCATATCCATGGTGGCCAGGATGGCGCCATCGGTGAGGGGACCTATCATAGTTTGTTCAGTAGGTCTGTGGTGTTTTGGCACATAGCTGGTTGTATCTTTCACCAGTGGTTTGAGGACACCTTCTACCCATCCTGAGATTCCTTCAGAGAGGGTTCCCACACCTGAGATAATAGGCCTCCCCTAGTTGCCAGCTTTGAGAAGTTTTGAAACCACGTAGAAAGTTCCAACCCTGGGGTTCTCCGGTATCAAGTCCAAAAACCCTATTCAATTCCCTCAAATATTTTTGAGTCTGGTCTTGATCCATTTTGGTGTAGTATCTGGTGTCCGTCAGCTGTCTGTCTGCTTCTTTCTTGCAGTCTGATGTGTTCATGAGGACTATAGCACCACCTTAATCTGCAGGCTTAATGGTGATCTCCTTGTTGCTCTCAAGTGCATAGATGGCCCTTCTTTCCTGCATGGCATGCTAACAATTTTTAATAGGTATTACACATAATATTAATGCGGTATAATATCATCTTTAAATGTCTGATATGTTATTGAGTCCAATTTCCAGAAAGTAAAAACAATATCCCAGGAAGCATTTAATATCTACCCAACCTAAACAGCAGATTCCTTGTGAGACATTGACAGATGGTGTTCTCTACAATAGAACAATGAATAAAACATGACATCCATCAAGAGTAATGGTGGACAGAAGGACTACTCTATGGAAGGGCTTGTGACATCTGTTTTTATAGTTCTATAGCTTGTGAAGTCTTTTGTTGCATCTCCCTATTTCCTGGTACATATTGTGCTCACTATGTGTGTAATCCTATTTACTGGTAAATTCAAAATCTGCAAAAGTCAAGAGCCAATTTATCAAAATCTACTGTTTGGTCACCTTGTACAGAGGTAGTCTATAAACCACAGGGGACCTCAAAAATCCAGAATTATGATTATTATCAATAATAATATTTATTTAGATAAAGCCAACATATTTTACAGCACTTTACATATCAGAGAATTAACACTAAACATAGCTGAAGTTTAAGAATTAATGCAAGTCTTCGGGACTTTATCTTAGGCTTAAAGGGGTTTTTGACATTAAAAAAAAAGAAAATTATATACTCACCTATTCCTTCCCGGTCAATCTCCTTACCACATCTTCTCCTAGCTGAGCTTCTGCAGTGCCCCACTCACCCACCGCATGCTGGCTGGCTTGTTATGAAGCGTGCATTCCTCACATTCCTTCCGGCCGGGTCAGTGATGGTCATGTCCCTGTGCTGTAGTGTTCACTGCCAAGGAAGGAATTCTAATCTATTTCAGAGAAAGCGTTTATGAGCAGTCTCTGAAGTAGATCAGTACTCCCTCTTCTGGCTTGTGAGCTGTGACGTTACATACATTGGCTGGCAGGAAGAAGACTGCCAGCAATGTATGTAACCTCACAGGAAGCAGAGGAATCAGCCAGCTGGAGGTAAAAGTGACCCCCTTTCCCCTCCGGACTGCAGGAGACAGGAGAAGATAGGTGGGGAGAAGATCTGGTAAGTAGACTGACAGGAGAGGAATAGGTAAGTATAGAATTTTTTTTTTTATGACAGAACCCCTAAAAAGAGGTTGTCTGTTGTCCTTTTAGGGAATAGGGTCCCCTACTACTATGGTATGTCTGTTCATGAAATGACAAATGAAGAAGAATTATCAATTTTGTTTTAGGCTACTTTATTATTATTATTTATGCTTCAAAGAAGTTTAGTTCAAATATATAGAAACTCGTTCATCAAGAAGCACGCAGGACAGAAACCTCCACCACAAAGATGATGTGCATGTCTATTAATATTTCTAATGCTGGGTTTACTTAGGAGAAGCGTTGGCTAAACGACTGCATGAGCACTGTCATCACCACTAAGTTTGTGACTTATGTATCTGATAGAGAATTTGAGGAGGATGTGATTTACCTTTATCCCTGCCAAAGTTTTTATCACTTTTATCTTGTTACAGACACAGATATGGCTGTGAGATTGACGCTTCTTTTAGATGGAACAATCTCGTTTTCATGAGTGAACAAGCTGTGACATCATCATCTGTTCATTTGCTCACATGCAGCCTGTTTAGACAGGCAGATTCATTGTTGACCCGCCAAATTTCACCAAACATATTCTATATTGAACCTGCCAAAAAGTGGGCATAACAAAACTGCCACAGATAAAGAAACAACAATGGTCGTCCTTCTGCAAGAGCCCACATCATAGCACTAGTTGTATTTCACAGGAGAGTGACGGGAGTTGAACCACCATCGGTCAGATACTGGTTACGCACAAATGGCATCCGTACAAGATCCAGTTGCTGCCTCATTTCAATGAGGCGATATTGATTGCTGTGTTGAATTTTCGGAATGGGTGTCACAGCAATTGCAATGGGACCCACATTTCATAGAGGATAGCCTTGACGATTCCGGTGTCTCTGTACCTTTGGACCACCAATTGATTACATGGATAGCAATGCTGTTGAGAAAATAAAGGAGTACTCACCTGGGACCACTTATCATCAGAGACCGGTCATGGTTGTTCAAATCAGACAATGTCTGAGACTCCCACCAATTGCTGAAATGGAGAGATAAAAGCGCTCATCCACTGCTGTGCTGCTTCACTGTAATCAGCTCTCCTCAGAAGATAAAGACAGGATTGTATAGACTTCTGTGAGCCCATATTCAGCTTCTGAGGAAAGATGATCACAGATGAAGAGGTACAGCACTTGGCTGAGCACTTCTGCCTTTTTGTTTCAGCAACTATGGAGGTCCCCGCATCCAGATCTCCTCTGAAGAAACAACTTTTGCCATGTCACTGTAACATGGCTATTATTTTGTGAAAGTGCACTTGCTCTTTTAACACCACAAAATGTGATTAATACAGTTTGCAGCAAGGAGATAGCTAGTATATAGCAACTAACACAAAACAATCAAATCAGAAAGAGACCTTGTGATTTTTAACAAACTTTACCTTTGTATGTAAAATATAGAGTATGCCTAGCATTATTTAAAGAATTATCTTTAAAAAGCAGAAGACATTACAACTGCAGTTTCCTCAAATGCCAGGTGGGTCACTGGGTCTCAGGACATTTGAGAGCTAAGAAGGTATCTGCTTAAGGTCTCTTTTACACGGGCTACAAAATCGTGAGAGTTTGCAGTGATGCAACATCACTATAAGGCCTCGTTCACACGGGCGACACGGCATCGCCACGAGAAAATCTCAGCAATATCGCATTGCCGGTCCGTGCGATATTGCTGCATCTTCTCCCGGCAATATTGAGATTTTGTAGTGCTACAAAGTGGCATGTGACGCTACAAAGGAGGCTTGAAATATAAGCCCTACCCTGAAAATAAGCTGAAGCTGAAGAAGAGAAAAAAAATACACATACATCACCTTAGATGCGCTGTCAGCCCGGCCGCATCTTCTCCCTGGATCCCAGCTTCTTCTTCTGTTCTGGCCGGGGATTGAAAAATCCCTGACTTCTGGAAGCGCTGGCTGTGATTGGCTGAAGCTTAGCCAATCACAGCCAGCACTTGATAAATGGCTGGGATTGAACCATTCATCGAGTGATGGCTGTGATTGGCTAAGCGTCAGCCAATCACAGCCAGCCCTTCCAGAAGGCGAGGATTTTTCAATACCCGGCGAGAACAGAAGAAGATCAGTTCCAGGACCCAGGGAGAAGATGCGGACGGGCTGACAGCGCTTCTTAGGTGATGTATGTGTATTTTTTTTTTTCTCTGCAGCAAGGGCTTAGTTTAGGCTTTGACAGTAGATTGCCTACTGTCAAAGTTGCATCGCACCGCACGAAAACCGTGTTTTTGTGCGATGCAACAGAGAGGAAGGCTCCATAGGAAAACATGGGCTACAAAACCTCACGAGTCACGTGCATATCGTCGGATCCACTAGGTTTTTGTGTCAGGTTGTCGCATACTATAAAATATTGCATGTGTGAAGTACCCCATAGGAAACCCATATGGGCTTCTCATACATGCAATTTGTAGCAATGCTACAAAATTGCACGACTTTGTCACCAGTGTGAACGAGGCCTAAGGCCGCATCCACACGAACGACACGATAAAATTGCAGTGATATTGCATCGGTGGCCTGTGCGATACACTGTGATTTCTCGTGGCGATAATGCAATTTTTTTTGTTGCTACAAAGTAGCACGTGGTGCTACAAAGTTGCGCCACCTCATAGCACCACCTGCAAAGTTTTTTTTCAGGTGTTTGAGCTTGAAATATAAGCCCTACCCCAAAAATAAGCCCTAGCTGCTGTTGGCTCCAGCACTCTTTAGTCTTCTGTCAGCCCTTCCTGGATTGGAGGATCAAAATATCTGCCTCCAGGAAGGGCTGGCTGTGATTGGTTCACGAGCCAATCAGAGCCCGCACTCAATGAACCAATCACAGTGATTTTGTAGCCAGTTTGAAAGAGGTCTAAGATATAAGTATATTTGTCGTCACGTATGGTGATTTTGTATTATTCCTGAGTCTTTTAAAGGGAGCCTGACATCACCTACAGTAGTGTGTAAAAGTTTTACGCAAAATGCAAAAAGTAAGAATGCTTTCAAAAATAGAAATGTTGAGGTTTTTTTTTTTTTGTCAATGTCTCTTCATGTAATCCCAGACAGACTCAACACATAGTAACAGTATATTAGGCTGAAAGAAGACAATGTCCATCTAGTTCATCTTGTTTCCAGAGAAAGGCAAAAAAACCCCAGTGCAGTAGAAACCAATTTAGCCCATTTTGGGCAAAAAAAATCCTTCCCGACTTCATAGTTGTAGTCAGAATGATCCCTGGATCCACATTTGAAAAGTTCCTACCTGACACCAATACCCAGATCAACAGTCTATATCCTATAATATCATAGCGCTCCAGAAAGACATCTAGTCCCCTCTTAAACGCCTCTATTGTTTTTGCCATCACCACATCCTCAGGCAGAGAGTTCCACAGTCTCACTGCTCTTACAGTAAAGAACCCTCTTCTATGTTGGTGATGAAACCTTCATTCTTCTAGACGTAGTGGATGCTCTCCTGTTACTGTCACGGTCCTGGGTATAAACAGATCATGGGAGAGATCCTTGTATTGTCCCCTAAAGTATTTATATATAGTTATTTGTTCACCCCATAACCATCTTTTTTCAAGGGTGAATAATCCCAATTTTGATAGCCTCTCTGGGTATTCCAGTCCTCCCATTCCGTTTATTAATTTAGTTGCCCTTTTTTGAACCCCCTCAAGCACTACAACATCTTTCCTGAGCACCGGTGACCAGAACTGTACGCAGTATTCCATATGGGGCCTGACAAGTGCCTTATATAGTGGAGGAATAATGTTCTCGTCCCTATACCTTTTTTAATGTACCCCAAGACTTTATGTGCCTTTGCAGCAGCTGACTGGCATTGATTGCTCCAGGTAAGTCTACAGTCCACTAGTACCCCCAGCTTTTTCCATATCACTTTTCCCTAGCAGAACCCCATTTAGTGTACATTGGTGACATCTTTTCCTCCTGCCTATGCACATAACCTTAAATTTATCAATGTTGAACTTCATTTGCCTTTTTTCAACCCAAGCCTCAACTTATTCAGGTCCATTTGGAGCCGCGCATTGTCCTCCGTTGTATTATCTTGTATAATTTGTATCGTCTGAAAATATCAATATTTTAGTGTGTTGTCCTTCTCTCTGAACCCTGTGGCACCCCGCTAGCAATGATGGTGAGATCAGGACTCTGTCTGGCCATATCATCACTCTCAGAACCCATTTTTCTTCTGTACACTGAAGATAGTTGTTAATGACATTAGCTGTATATCTTTGGTCATTGTCTTGCGGCAGAGTAAATTCGGAGTCGATCAGATGCCATCTATTCTTTGAAAACAAATTCTTACTTTGCAGCATTTTTTGCACAACTGCTTAAAACTTTTACACAGTAGTACGTTTATGTGCTGATAGGGCAGGGGCCAAGGAGCTCTCGCTCTTAGCCCTGGAAGCTAGCGTTCATGTATTGGACTCTTCTCTACAGTGCATGTGCGCCCACTGATTGTAGAGATAAGTTTGATAAATGGACTGAACACCAGTTTACATGGCTGACAGCAAGGGAACAGGGAGCCAGGTAAGCACATCCCTGAACTCCTTTATGTGAAGCCTACAAACTTATGGTCCTTTTACATGGAACAAGCTGTTGGGCAAACCAAGTGGGAGTGAATGAATCTTACCAACAATCGTCCTATGTAAAAGGTCCATTAGTTTATGGTGCTTACAGGTGATGACAGGTTCACTTTAAATTTCTCAGCCTTCCTGGATAGAGTATTGGGACACATCATTCAGTTTCATTCAAGGTTCAAATGTAATACAATATTCTGGATTTTTCTGAATACCTTCCATCTGTGTTTGCTGAAATCTCAAATGCCTTTCAGTTATTTACATGTGCTTGATGTCTTAGCTACCTCTTCACATATTTACCCAATTCTCCATGTGTGGTTATAGTTCATTATCATTGGCACGCGTCCCTCACTTTGACGATTCTTTGCTTAGTACGCAAAAATACATGTGTTGCCTTAGGCAAATGCTTTCTGTGTTGTAAGACGGTGCAGTTCTAATGTTTCAAAAAGAATGACATGCTGTTTTTGAGACAACTAGATGTTTACATCCTTCCTGACGCAAGAATAGTAGAACTATGGCGCATTGTAAATGAATAGCGGAGGTCATATACCGCCTGCATGCTGCAGCTACAATGCACTTAACCACATAGATGTGCCTAAGATATGAAGAGATGTGCGCGTCTTCATACATAAGGCGCATCGTGCGCTGGTAGAAATTATATTAAGACCAGAAATGCCGATTTTTATACATTTCCTCTAGTATATTTTTTTTATCTTGCATAGCTTTAAAGTCACCTTTCTACTCCTTAGGGGTTTGTCCGTCAACGAGCATGCTAACTGTTCCTAGTACTAACTGTCAGGATTGTGATTGCTGCTCTGCATGATAATACAGGCAGTGACCCAAGATCAGTACACAGTAAGTAAAGCAATATAATTAAAGGTAATTATATGTATTAAATAACTCTATACATCTATGCATAGCTGTGGTGACTCTTCCCGCATTATTGGCTGATTGGCTGGAATCGGCACACGTGACGGGGCGGAGCTACGCGATGACGCGTAGAAGGGGGCGGAGCCAGAACGCCAATGCTGCCGGACAGACCCGAAGGCAGAAGACCCTTCTGCGCAAGCGCGTCTAATCGGGCGATTAGACGCTGAAGTTAGACGGAGCCATGGAGACGGGGACGCCAGCGCAGGGAAGGTAAGTGAATAACTTCTGTATGGCTCATATTTAATGCACGATGTATATTACAAAGTGCATTAATACGGCCATACAGAAGTGCTTAACCCCACTTGCTTTCGCGAGACAACCCCTTTAATTGTTCTTTTATTGCATTGTAGACTAGAAGGATATAGCATGATGCTAGTATAAGTAGTGAAGGGGTTAAACGAAAGCTTTCTATAGCTGTGCATGGTACTGGGACAGACAGACAGGCGATAAGACAGTCTCTCAGACCCCCCTTTGCATTCCTTTTCACTGAATTCATAACTGTTTCATTGTATGTTATAGTTACACCTTAGAAGGTGTAACTTAGGTTAATCATTTTAGTTTCAGCCTATCACGTATTATTATTAATCTTGGAGGTATGTACTTTTCCTGTGATGTCATTTATGATATATAAACTGCATACACCTTAGAATAAATTAGAAATCATCTGATACCGCACAGGCTGGTGTGATATGTATTTCTCCTGGGTCCAGACTTCTATACGAAATCTGGGAGGGTCTTCTCTTTGATAAACACATAAATTCTCCTTACAGGGGGAAAGTAGTATATATTTTTTACATCTCCATGTACATGATAATGGACTTCTGGCACATTGCTACAGCCAGGCAAGATGGACTGTGATTCCTGACATTCCACCCCTTCAACAAAACGATTTGTAGCGATTGCGGGGCTGTTAAACAGAGGAATCTCTCTTTAGGCCGTGGCCAGGAATCGTGCATTGGCAGACAGGGCAGTAATCCTGCTAAAATGCATTACTAATAAAAATAAGTGGATAATAGTTGCTTAATAGAGTTGAAATAAAAGTCACTAAAAAGAGAATAACCACTTTTTGATAATTGTTATTCAATAAAAGTCCATGTATCTGGTATCCCCATACTTGTAATAGCCCATGCTATAATGTAACTGTAATCACTTAAAGGGGTATTCACAATAGTAACAAAAATAAATGTCTGATTACTGGGGCTCAAACCACGGGGATTTCCACAGATCGTGAAAAATGGGGTGAGAATGGGGAGGTCCTGTGCCCCTTTTTCCTTCTCACTGCACTCCTTACACTGTAGAGCTTGAATGGAGCGCTGTACAAGCATGCGTGCTTTCACTGTATTCAACTCTATGGGTCTGCAAAAGAGAACCTTAGCACAGGGCTTGGCTATGTCCTGTAGTTGCATAGAGTTGAATGGAGTGGCAGCGTGTATGCTCTGCTGCTTCACCATTCAAGCTCCTCCCCAATATGGGGAGTTACAGCGAGGAGGAAAGGGAGATTCCCCGCTGTGGGACCCCCAGTGATCATTTATTACCTACCCTGTGGATAGGTGATAAGTATGAATTCAATGAATACACATTTGCAAAAAAATGGTGACTGTGTAGAAAGGGTTAATTGGTTTTAACATTCATTCAGCTGAACATTACTTTAAGGCCGATGGGCGACAAAGTTGTGCGATTTTCTCGCTATGCGACAGTTCTACAAATCGCATGTATGTGAAGCTTATGCTTACCAATAGGTTCCCTCACATTAGCGATGTTTTGTAGGCTGCTACACTGCGAGAAAAAAAATTGTGGCATGCTCTATACAGATTTTGAATGTTTGGTAGCCCATGTTTCCCTATGGAGCCTTCTTTTCTGTTACCTCACATGAAAACGCAGTTTTCGTGCGGTGCAACACAACTTTTACAGAAGGAAGTCCTGCTGTCTCTCCCTAAAATAAGCCCTAGCTGCATTAAAAAAAAACACAATGCATTACCTAACAGCCGTTGTCCATTCCACAGCACTTCTCCTCCCGAATTTTCGACACATTTGTCTGTAGTCTTCAGCAGGGCTTCCTGGTCAGGGGGTTAAAAAATCCCGCCTCCAGGAAGTGTGCGCAAAAAAGGTTGTAGCATGCAATATCTTGGTGTGTATTACACGCATACACGCCAAGATAGTGTATGGGGATTGTCGGTATGCAGCACGTATGCGCGCAGGAGATACGTGAGCAGAAAATACTTGTGTGAGAGAACCCTCCCTGGTTGAACATCTATCATCATATTAAGGACTATTCAATTTAACCATCTCTTGAGAACCCAACTGGCGTTATATGTACCGTATCAACCACCAAACTACCATCTTACACAACAATCGCAAGAATAATGACATGGTGGGAAATCTTGTGATCATCACTAGTTGCCCCTTTGACTTTCTCCCTGATAGGGCAATAGTAACGTTCCACAGTGGTCTGCAACTGACTCACAGGCAAAAGTTGCCTTGTAGCCTTAGCCTAAAACCCAAGCTGGGTCTAAATATATAGCCTGCTTGTATGACCCTGTTCTGTTCGGCACATATTTAGATTTGTGTCATCTTCTTAGAGCTGGAATCATACCCCTGCTCCCAGACACCAACTCTTCAGCAAGCCGCATCACTTAGAGCTAAGATTACTGGGTTGTCATCCAAACTTTAGTCTATCTTTAGTCAACATCATTCACCACACTAAAATGTCTGTCTGTGGATAGATCTATTTATATGTGTAAAAGTTTTAGACATGCTAAGAAGTTCTTTAAAGTGGCGGATGATGCTATAAAAAATAGTGATATGAAAGCTTTAGGAAATATAAAAAAATACTGTAAAGAGACATAGCCATGAGAAACTAAAGCAAACTCATATTTTCTGGGATCGTCGCTTATTAACTGCAGATTTCTCCCAGATGCCAGGAACACTTACCACACATCTTCTGTAGTCTTACATGCTTCATATTCTCTCCAGGTAATCCTAGACAACCTCAATCACTTTGAAATTCTATGCGGGGCCATGTCAGACTGAGACTCTATATGTGTGCAATACCATATGCAGAATTCCATGTTAAGTCATAAGAACGGCTTATGTGGGGCTTCACAAACTGAGCCGTAGCAGCCAGACAAAAACTTGCCATTTTCATGTGCAATGGCAATAAGAGAAAAATTGTAGTGCGGATCTTTGACACTGCGATATGAGCAGGGCAGAGCCAGTGATTGATCTCACTCCAGAGAAACATGGATACATCCCACTCTTACCCTTCAACTATGTAGCAATAGATGGCAATCTTGTTGCTTCTCCTGCAGACTTCGGCTAATAACACTCCACCTAGCCTGCAAGGGACGGCTTTATTAGACATAATGAAATCTAAGCCTGGCATGGATACTGTTCTGTACATATTGTAGTGGGAAAGGTCTACTGTCCCAATTTCTTTTCTGTTATTTATATATTACGAAGTCCACCTGCGGGAACCACTGCAGGGATTGTAGTAGAACATCTGACATTGGAGCAATTTATATTGGCCACGTGTAAGTAATTAGTAATTGCTGTGATTTTAATATAGTAGTTTTGCCAAGAGGAATCCATGGCGCTCCTGATACAATTTTTTGTTGTTTTTAATGTTTAACGGTAGGAATTGGTTAAAGTGAACAGGTTGTCACGGGAGGTGGTGAGTTCTCCTTCAATACAAGTCTTTAAACAGGAGCTGGACAGACATCTGTCTGGGATGATTTAGTGAATCCTGCACTAAGCAGGGGGTCGGACCCGATGACCCTGGAGGTCCCTCCCAACTCTACCATTCTATGATGGATCATCTCTAGAGTAACAAATCATGCTTCAGGGTTGAACATGATTTGGCCCACCCATCATAAAATGAGGACACACAACACCTATGGAAGTGATGGGCAACTTTTTGAGCTCGGTGTGTCAAAATTCGCCAAAAAACGGAGCATAACTTGGGTGGTGTGTCACTTCGAGAAAAAAAATCCATAAATTCGCGATATTTATACTTTAAATAACAAAAAATGTATAATTGTAATGTCTAACTGTATTTAATAAACCCAAAACACCCATAGCACAGGCCCTTGACTCTCGCTGCCTCCCCCTCACTTATCTTAGTAATGATGAGCCCCCAGCGGTGACAGCACCACCCAGAGCGGCCCCAACCGCAGCGACAGCATCACCCAGAGCGGCCCCAACAGCAGCGACAGCACCACCCAGAGCGGCCCCAACAGCAGCGACAGCACCACCCAGAGCGGCCCCAACAGCAGCGACAGCACCACCCAGAGCGGGGCCCCCAGCAGCAACAGCACCACTCAGAGCGGCCCCCCCAGCAGTATCGGCGCCCCAGCATTACATGCCCCCCCCAGCAGTATCTGCCCCCCCTTACAGCAGCTCCCCCAAGCAGTATCTGCCCCCCTTACAGCAGCCCCCTCCAGCATTACCTGCCCCCCTTACAGCGCCCCCCCAGCAGTATCTGCCCCCCTTACAGCGCCCCCCCTTCAGCAGTATCTGCCCCCTTACAGTGCCCCCCACCCAGCAGTATCTGTCCCCCTTACAGTGCCCCCCCAGCAGTATCTGCCCCCTTACAGCCCCCCCAGCAGTATCTGCCTCCCTTACAGCGCCCACCCCAGCAGTATCTGCCCCCCTTACAGCGCCCCCCCCCCAGCTGTATCTGCCCCCCCTTATAGCGGGCCCCCCAGCATTACCTGCCCATCTTACAGCGGCCCCAGCGGTGACTGCCCCCCACGAGACCCACGTACTTACCTCGTGGATGCTCCCCTCCTCCTGTTCCCGGCGCCCTCCAGCAGCAATGATCTCCGGCGCACACTGTGACGTCGGTGTGTTGCAGGACGCCTTCTCCCCCGGACGCTCCCGCGGAACCAACAGGTAAGAGACGTCAGGGGACGGGGGGAGGAGGATCCTGGTGCACACTGACATCACAGTGTGCGCCGGGATCAGCGCTGTTAGTAGTGCTGGTTAATGAATACCGGCAGGGGAGCCGCGGCCCCTGCCGGTATTCATTAACGGGGAAGCGGCCGCGTGTCAGCGACTATGGCTACGCGTGTCAGTGCTGACACGCGTGTCATAGGTTCGCCATCACAGACCTATGGGATTAATATTGGTAGAAAGCACAGCACTGCTTAGTATGACATACCCGCTTCCTAAAGCCACAGCTAGGGGGAGCTCACTGCATACAGATTTAGACAGCTCCTATTTAGGGTAACATTAGCTATAGAAATCAATATGTAGGTAGCTCCCTCTAGTGGTGGATGCAGCAAGAACATAGTATTGTATTTATTGATTCTAGTGCTCCACTAGACAGATGTATCATGAAATCAATCAGCACAGAATTATTAACCTAAAAGCAGAATAGTGGACATTGACTTTCATAAACATGCATAGTACATTTGGTGAAGCTCTGAGAGGGGCACATTCTGAGTTTTGCTATAGGGTTTTAGGATTTTTGTGCATCCCCCTTGCCGCTAGGAATGCGCATTGCAAATTTTTGGAAAAGAATAATGGGCTGCGGTCCTAAGTCTCAGCTATACAGTAACAGTCTAGAAAAATGTCAACGGTTTGAGGAAGACCCTTTCCAGCTTCAGCATGACAATGACCCATGCTTTAATAAAGATCTATGAAAACAATGCTTTGTTAAGACTGAACTACAGATTGTGGGGTTTATTTATAACTCTGGGGTGCCAGGTCTTAAATCTTAGTAGTACTATTACACCATGTCAGAAGCAGAGTGTAATAGCATAAGGTTGGCAGACCTAATACACTGCAATATACACGTCTTGCAGTGGATTGCACAATCAAGCAACTACATGTACATCACAAAGGTGCGGGTTGAGCCTGAAGCAGGCTCAGGAGCTAAGCCTGCTGTATACCCAGCAGCTGCCGTCTGTCTGACAGCTGTTTGATAGATAATTTGCACTGGCAATCTTAAGGCCGCCTGCAGACGGCCGGGTCGGATCCCGCTGTGAGAATTCTTGCAGCGGGACCCGACCCGAGCCCCTGCAGGTATCAGCGCGGCACTCACCTCTCCCGCGGCTCCGGCTCTTTGATGTGCCGGCTCCCGGCCAGCCGGCGCATGCGCAGAGCGGAGCCGGGGAGTGACATTTCTGTGCGGGGCTCGCAGAAATACAGCATGCCGTGATTTTGTTTTCCGCGCTTTAATTCACGCGGACAAATTGCGGCCATCTGCCTAGGATTGCATTTTCTAATGCAATCCTATGGCAGCGGCCACGGGCAGAAATTCTGCGGGAAATCCCGCCGAAGAATTTCCGCCAGTGTGCAGGGGGGCCTAACTGTGTTATGTCAGCTGTCAGCTGGGGGTGCCAATGCTTGCAATGTTAGCTGGGGAATTAGTGAAGGCTACCAGGGCTACCATATATTTAAAGGGGTTGTCCCGCGCCGAAACGGTTTTTTTTTTTTTTCAATAGCCCCCCGTTCGGCGCGAGACAAACCCGATGCAGGGATAAAAAAAAACAAACGGATAGTGCTTACCTGAATCCCCACGCTCCGGTGACTTCTTACTTACCTTGTGAAGATGGCCGCTGGGATCTTCACCCTCGGTGAACCGCAGGTCTTCTGTGCGGTCCATTGCCGATTCCTGCCTCCTGATTGGCTGGAATCGGCACACGTGACGGGGCGGAGCTACGAGGAGCCGCTCTCCGGCACGAGCGGCCCCATTCAGAAGACCGGACTGCGCAAGCGCGTCTAATCGGGCGATTAGACGCTGAAAATTAGACGGCACCATGGAGACGGGGACGCCAGCAACGGAACAGGTAAGTGAATAACTTCTGTATGGCTCATAATTAATGCACAATGTACATTACAAAGTGCATTAATATGGCCATACAGAAGTGTATACCCCCACTTTGTTTCGCGGGACAACCCCTTTAACCATACTAATCATTGCCTATGAACGTTAAAAATGCAATGTACTGTAATAATGAAGTATTGCAGTATATTATAGAAGTGATCAAACAATCACAAGTTCATGTCTCCTAAGGGGACTAAAAAAAGTGTAAGATTAAGTGAATTTAAAAAAAATAAAAACAATTTAAAAAAAATTGAAAATGAAAAAACACTCCTTTTGCCTTAAAACAATCTAAATTAAAAAAACATAGTCGTTGTGAGGGTTATGAACATATTAATTTATATATGTATGTATCTTTGATATACGTTTCCGGAGGCTGTAGGCCTAAATTGTACATTCTATTCTGTGTCCTATGAAAAGCTCTGCTAAATGAAGTAGACGTGTAATCTTAAGTGTCCATCATGTCTCCAAGATCTCGTTTAGCTTTTGTTTACAAAGGTTGTGAGGAATGCTTTGATCATTGTCTGCTGTCTAGGTCCAGACACGATGTCTAAATACAAACAAATAAAGCATTGTTTATAGAGAAGACAAAATTATGTACCAGTAAAACAGGTCGACCTCTGTAAAGCAGTTCAACCTCTGATACGCCTACTATTTTTTGTATAAGAAAGACAATGTACACAATAAAACTCAGATTGCTCTAAGACACGACCGTGATGCCTGTGTCTATTGCTTTCTCATGGTGGCTGCCATAACCACCTTTGATTTGGAGCCCCACAGCATATTAACGTAACATGGAAAAATCCCTATCAGTAATTGGCGCCCGATCGCGGGGCTTGATGGAACAAGAGGACCACCTACACTTCGAACCCCCCCGGACCCAGATGGGATAAGGAGCCACTCGGAACCACGGATTGACAAAAACTGCGCAGTAAGGTAAGGTTTTATCTTGCCACAATCTATCCGTGCTTCCTGGCTGCTCCTTTCCTGTCCGAGGGGTAAGAAGTGCATGCCTCTTATAAATCTTCAAGCTTTTTAAGAATTCATATGGTGGGCTGAATATGCTGTGCGGGTGTTTAACTGTTATTGTCTTTATTTGTTACTTTGCATGGTCAGTGTACAGAATATGATACCCTATTGCCAATCTCTGGAAGGCATGGTATAACTTATACCAGGGAAGCCTAAAATTTTCAGGGGATAAAACCCCTGATGGGATCCTCTTATAAACATAAGAGAAGTAGTAGAGACAAGGTAAAATATGCAGGGTGAGGAAGTACAGAATATGAAACCCGCTTGCCGATCTCGGGAAGGCATGGTATAAATTGTACCAGGGAAGCCTATAATTTTCAGGGGATAAAATCCCTGAATGGGAGCCTCTTATAGGTATAAGAGAAGTAGTTGAGACGGGGGGAAATAAGCAGGGTTGGGAAGTACCGACACTTTTAGACAAGTGAGGAAGTACTGACACTTAAAAAAGTACTGACACTTTAGTAACTGACATGCAAATGTTTTTGTCTTTATGTGTGTGTATAAATGGAAGGACCTGTATGAGAGTTAGACTGTGTTATATGGTGTGTACTGTCCGGTAACCAGAAACGAAATGAAGCAAAAATGACCAAATGCTGAGCCAGACCACAGGGGGTGGAGCTAGGTGATGTAAGGAGATGGGAGGGAAAAACAATAGGAACAGGTCTTGCTCCACCCTACATACAGTCCAGCCTAGGTGAGAAGTGTGTCTCCATTTTAAGTGGATGTTGGTGTATATATATATGTATATTGTGGTAATGTATAGAGTGAAGGTCACTCTTAGACTCCATGTTAAGTCTCTCACTTGAACAAATGGAGTGACCAAAGGAGGGGCATCTAATTTTATTCCTGAGACTAGTTGTGTGAGATAATAGCCCAGGATTACCACAGTGTATATATGTATATACAGATTCGTGGAATATGTGGAATTCAAAAATATTGAGTTGTGTTAATTTGAATATTATTGAATTAAGATATTAATATGAGATAATTGTGTACTTGAAACACCTGATAAGTACTTTAGTCAAATTAATAGCAAAAGTTCTATTTAAAGTGTATCCCATTTCCAATTAACAACAGTATTTTATTTGAAGAGTGTATAAAAAAAATAATAATAAAAATAATAAGCCTCTTGGTGTACATAAACCGCCAGCCATTGGCCATACTGCTGGTAAAGAGGATAAGGTGCGGAAGACTGCACAGAAAAATAGTGAAACAAACAATTGTTTTATGTGTGTGAAAGAATAAAAATTATAAGCCTCTTGGTGTACATAAACCGCCAGCCATTGTCCATACTGCTGGTAAAGAGGATAAGGTGCGGAAGATAGCTAAAGAAATTGGCAAATGAATATTGGTCCCCATCCCACTTATTGGGGTCCCAGTCAACTACAGTATGAGCCTTTTGTGGTATCTTATTCTCTTTGAGGCGTAATTTGAACTAAGTCTTGCTCCTTGCAGCAATATATATTAATGGCGCTGTGAACAGGATTACGCAGAGAGTAATACACTAGTTTGTTTTAAAGGAAAATTTTGATAAACTGATAGTTGAAGAATTTCTTGTGATAATCTGGCACAGTGTGAAAATGTCGCTGTTTAAGAAAATCCGCAATAGTACGAAAATGTCGGTAGCTAAGAACAAAGAAGTGTCCGATGAATTGTTAATTATGCCAGGGTGGAATAAAGCCCCCTATAATATATTGGCCGCTGAGTGGTCGCAGTGTGGTGAATATCAGTATGTGGGTAGAAATGGGCATAAGTTGTATTGTGTTTGTCATTGGGTAGCCTATTCTGAGCAAATTGTGTAAAAACCGCGGTACTAAGAGTTTTTCTTATCTATACATAATTCGCTCATTATTGGAAGTCTGGTGTACAGTAAATACAATCCCAATTTCTACTTCACATATTATCAGTCCGTATAGGAATGAATAAAACCCCCTTAGTGAGTGTGAATTTGCAGTTTAGAAGATGTTTACAGGCAGTGGAACCAGTTATACAGCTATTTGTCTGGAGAAGTTTCTGTGTTCTATAGAAGATAAGATACATTTCAAAGGGTGGAGTACTGGGCTTTAGAAGACCTACTTGTCTTTGCAAAGAAATCTGAATTAAGAATTGGTTATATTTGGCTACACAGGAAGTATGTTGTATTATATATATATATACTGTTCAGTAGCTGAAAATGAAATGAGAAAAGAATTCAAAGATGTTCTCTCATTGTCGGGTTAGTTCCCTCTTCCATCTTCACCCCCTCCTTCATCTCAATTCCAACCGTCTCCTCCCCACCCTATGCCAAGTCATCCACTCCAAGGTCAAACATTGGACTGGAGGGATGGACCTGCTGGCATTGTGGACAACAGAACCCGGATTGGAGAGAGAGCTGCCCTGCTTGCGGAGCTCCTCGGTGCAAACCGGTTATGCCTATGCTCACTAGATCCTAGGCTAGTGAGTGGAAGCATGAGAAGGAGGACAAGGAGGAGATGCAGGAGTATATGTAAAACAGGGAAGGCAGCGGGAACTATAATCTAAAATTATGTGAAAGACTATTGTGGCACAGATTAGGATTAAATTAATCATAGAGAATTGAGAAGTGGTAAAATATTTTTAACATTGGGAAAAAGAAAAACAAAAATTTGAGAGAATCCTCCTTGTCTCTTTCTAATATCACACAAAGAGAAGGAAGAAAGTGTAAAACAATTCTATGCCCGCCTTCAACAACATTAGTCAGATCAGGGGTATAGGGGCATAGAAAAGATGGGCAAACATGTACTTAGTATGGCCTTTGTAGAAGGTCTATTGGAATCCCTAAGGTCATAGATAATAAGCCAGAGTGGAGACAGTCTGAATCTCCAGCCCTTTTTCAGACAAAAGGGCATTTATGTAACTGTCCTGCAGGCTTGGACTCCGCCTGAGGGGACTGTGCTGTTGCAATATGTTAATGACTTTCCAGCTTTGTGTTGAGGATCTGAAACATGTCAATCTGCATCTATTTCTCTTCTAAAATTTTTTTTTAGCAGAAAATGGCTGCAAGGCTTAAAAAGGAAAAATTACAGCTTTGTAAACAAAAGGTTGTTGTCTAGCTCAAGAAGGCAGACATCTCACAGAACAACGCAGGGCTGCAGTTCAAGCCATTTCTGTATCTTCTTCTGCTGCCAAAGCTTCGCACCTTTTTGGGACTTGTCTCATACTGCCGTCCCTGGCCTTTCATGCGACAGCAGTATTGACGCAAAAACATGGAGGACGTCCACGGTCACTTGGGTATTACTCCATGAGATTGGATCCGGTAGCCCGAGGAGCCCCCTCCTGTGTCTGTGCGGTGGCAGCAGTACAAGCAATGGTTGACAAATCTTCTGAGTTGGTCCTGGACTACCCCCTAGTGGTTCTCACCCCTCATGACATCCAGAGTATACTCACTCAAGTACAACCTAAACACCTGTCTCTAGCTTGTCAAATAAGGTTGCAATGTGCTTTGCTCATGCCCCCCCTTTAATATTTCTTTTCAATGGTGAACCCGGCTACTCTTCTTCCAATCGAGTATCCTGTTTCAAATGGGGGAGGGGGAGGCATAGGTGATCAAATGGGGGAGGGGGATGCATAGGTGATCTATGTATTACAGATCAGCTATTTTTAAAAATTTTTGCAAATAAGAACGTGATCTATTTGGAATAGAATATCAGCATGATTGTCTAGCATTGATGCAACAAGAAAAGTTTAAAGAGTTATTGAAACCCCTTGTTAATACATATTTTGAGTTGTTTTTATAGATGGTACCAGGGTGATTGATGACTCCACACCAGATATGCAGTGTTCACACAACAAGATCTCTAAAAGCAGAATGCCTCCGCATGTCTTGGTACAAGGAGCGGAACTGAAGGCCCTCACTGAGGCGTGTAGAGTGACAGAAGGTAACCATTTACACTGACTCCTGGTATGTATTCGGCATAGATCATGGTTACGGCCCAATATGGAAGGCCAGACATTTTTAAACTTCTGTAGGACAACCCATTGAGAATGGTGTAGCAGTACAGAACCTTATGAAAGCCCTACTCCTACCAGACAAAGTAGCAATCCTGAAGGTGAAAGCTCATACTAAAGCCAACAGTGCAGAAGCAAAAGGCAACGCCCTAGCAGACTTCAACACAGACAGCGGCCCTCAAGCCGTGGAAGAAAGAAGAAAAGAAGATACTGACCGCACAAGTCAGAGACTATGATTTGGACTTTGATAAAAATTTGAACATTGATGTACTAAAGACATTACAGTCACAAGCCAGCAAAAAAAAAAAAAAAAAAAGAAGAAAAAGATAAATGGACTAATATGGGAGCAGTAGAACAGGGTGGCGTATGGCAAACAGTCAGTAACTTGCCTACCACGATCCCTGTACCCCATGATGGCCCAGCTGATCCATGGAAAGACGCACCTATCGAAGGCAGCTATGTTACCTACGCTTGAGAGAGAAAGGGTTGCCCCCTGGGTTCTTTGTAGCTGCTACATCATTTGTCCAGTTTTGCATGAGCTATGCCGTAAGCAACAGGGTAGAAGTAAATTGACCACAAAGGCACTTGCCAGGGACACTCTACCCATTTCAGGGATTGCAAATTGACGACATTCAGCTCCCACGTGTTGGGAAGTATGAATATGTGCTTGTTGTTGTTGATGTTTTTCAGGTTGGAGGCGTACCCTGTTACAAAAGTAAATGAGCAGGTAACCGAAAAGAAGCTCATGAATAAGGTAATCTGCAGATACGGGGTACCAGAGGTAATCGAGTCAGATAGAGGTACACATTTCACAGGTGAAATAATGCAACACTTCATGTCTGCCCTGGGTAACTCCCAGGCATTTGACACCCCTTATCATCCACAAAGAGCCAGAAAACCATTGTGCATTATAATATTTCTCTTCAGGCAATGAAACCCTGCACCAGAGGAAAACGAAAATGGTATGATACCCTATTAGGGGGAATTGGTACAGGTGTAGGGGTTCTGAACTCTATAGATTTAGAGGTGATGAAGAATAAAATGGCTGGGGTAGGACAGGATGTTTCTAGATTGATAAATGTTCAGGCACAATGCATGCCTTCCTTGTTCCTCCCCCGATGTCTTGCATTAGGATATGATAAGGATGTATTAACGCTTTTTAATCTGGTTTTGCGGTTTAAAAGGATTTGTTTGTAAATATGAGTAAATTCATGAACTATACACAATGTAGCCTGCAATATGTATATATGATTCACAAGAGGGACAAAGCAGTCAGATGTGATGACAAATAATGAAAAATTGTGGAGAAATATTTTCAAGAATGTAATTCCAGTAGCATCTTGGATACGGCCCGGGGCTGATGGTATAGAATGCTCTGATGAGTATAGCACTGGGGAAATGATTTTATGATGTAAAGGACACAAGCCTGATGTGTAAGTCTGTAGTACTACCTGTGGTGTTCGGACCGCCTCTATATGCTTTACAATATTGGTTGCCCAAGTTCACAGGTATGATGATTTATAGTGAAAATAAAACCCATGGTATAGAGAACTGTGAAGAAACACTGGATGGCCTAGCATGCGGACGGAGTACAGCCGCATATGAGCCATGTTTCCAGCAGCCTTCAGTCAGCATATATGATTGGACGGTGTTACCTGCTTCATCTATATGCTGATAGAAGTTGGCCCCCAATATATATTCTTTGTTGCCAACCGAACTGGAACCACCAGTATGTATAATCTCATCACTCCATTGTCTGGATGTATACAGAACATATCGGTGATACATAGATTTACAGAAACTTACACATTTTTGCCAGATGCTGAAGCAACATTAAGGTACTACTGGTACCCAGATGCTATCCCTATGTCAACTCTGACAGTATCCTTGGGTAGAATTGTAAGACTAATGATAGATACTGAACGCCTTTAAAAGCATTTGGATGTTACTAACCTCTCCCTTATGGAATTAGAAAAATGTATGGGTAGGAGATAAGCTAGTCAGCCTAGGTACTAAGATCCAGGTAGACACAGAGTATAACTGGTATGATATTTTTACTGAATGGTCACCTACAGCAGGAAAGATGATGGATTTTATGTTTCACCCATTATTAATACTGTTTCTTTTGTTCATTCTTTTGAGTGTTTGCAATTTATGGACATTCTGTGGGATACGGAGACAAGCAAATTATCTGGAATCGCTCCCTCTACGATATCGTTAAAACAGTCATACGTAAAAGAGCAACAACAGTGGGGATCCGGCGAAGAGGATAGAAAGACCGGCAGGGGTGGCTTAGCACCCTTGATAGTACCACTACAAAGGCTCTTTTCAAGATGGACTGTTTCAAAATGGGGGATTGTGAGGGTTATGAACATATTAATTTATATATGTATGTATCTTTGATATACGTTTCCGGAGGCTGTAGGCCTAAATTGTACATTCTATTCTGTGTCCTATGAAAAGCTCTGCTAAATGAAGTAGACGTGTAATCTTAAGTGTCCATCATGTCTCCAAGATCTCGTTTAGCTTTTGTTTACAAAGGTTGTGAGGAATGCTTTGATCATTGTCTGCTGTCTAGGTCCAGACACGATGTCTAAATACAAACAAATAAAGCATTGTTTATAGAGAAGACAAAATTATGTACCAGTAAAACAGGTCGACCTCTGTAAAGCAGTTCAACCTCTGATACGCCTACTATTTTTTGTATAAGAAAGACAATGTACACAATAAAACTCAGATTGCTCTAAGACACGACCGTGATGCCTGTGTCTATTGCTTTCTCATGGTGGCTGCCATAACCACCTTTGATTTGGAGCCCCACAGCATATTAACGTAACATGGAAAAATCCCTATCAGTCGTTATCGCCACATCTGAAAAAGACTGAACTATGCAAGTATTACATTATTTATCTCATAAGGTGCATGCTCTCAAACAAAATACATATTGCCAGAATTGCGTTTTTTGGTCACTCGCATCTCCCAATAAAACTATTAATTAAAGTGATAAAAAAGTCATGTGTACCCAAAAATGGTAGCTATAAAAACTACAGTTTGCTTTGTCAAAACACACCCAAAACGATGGGAGAAAAAAAAAGTTATGGGGCTCTGAAAGTGACAACAAAAAAAAAGCATGTTTTTAAGTTTGTCGATAAAAGTCAGATTGCTGGGGGTCTGACTGCTGAGAAATCATGAGAACATGTGTCCCATGTCCCCTTATTTTCGTCACTGTAGGCTTTCTGCACCCACCCACAGTCACAGAGGTTGAACCTCCGGAGCAGTGGTTGCTCATGCGTGGTCCTGCTCTATTCATTTCAACTGGGCTGTCAGAAATAGCCGAGTACAAGCAATCTGATATCTGCACTCCGATTGAGAAGGAATGGAGCGTCGCTGCGCATGTATGACCATCACTCATTACATCTCCTCCTCACTGATGTGGGGTGGGATGCAGCAAGCCCCATTCATAGAATCAGCTGAGATCTAAGCGGGGAGACCCTTACTGATCAGACTTTTATCACCTATAGGTGATTAAAGCTGATTTTAGTACAATCCCATCGTCCCTTAAGGACGTGGCCTTTTTTGCTGTTTTCAGTTTTTCTGCTCTCCTTTTAAAGAAAACATAACTCTTGTATTTAACCGCTGACGTAGATTTCTGAAGGCTTGTTGTTTTTTGTGGGACGAGATGCATTTTTCAATGGTACTAATTAATGTACCATATAATGTACTGAAAAGACTTTGAAAAAATCCTAAGTGGAGTGCAATAAAAAAAAGAACGAAATTCTGCCGACATGATAACTTTATTCTATGCGTCGGTACAATTACCACAGTGCCAAATATATATATATATACACACACACACACACATACATTTTTTTTTTTGCTGTACTACTTTTATTTCTTTCCAAAGATATGTAATTTTTTTTAAATTATTTTCTGCTGTCATCTTCTGACAGCCATAATTTTTACTTTTTCCGTCGATATAGTTTTGCAAGGGCTCAGTTTTTGCAGGTCGTCCTCTAGGTTTTATTGGTACCATTTTGTAGTACATACAACTTTTTGATAACATTTTTTTTCGGAGACAGATGATCTGCAATGGCAACCCTGGGGCCTTTCAGAAGGCCCCCAGCTGCCATGACAACCCACGATCTTATCACGGTGGGCAGTGTGGGACCCCTGAACATCGATTAGGGCACTTAAAGGGTTAACAGCTCTGATGAGCAGCATGGCTTATCGGAGCTGTTGCAGACAGGTGTCAGCTGTAAGAAACAGACGACACCCGCATTGAATGGAAATGGGATCCCCTTCCATACAAAACCCGAACCTGCAGGTCATAAAACTACATCCTGTAGCATTAAAGGGGTTAATAGGGTTTTTAATTATTCAAAAATAGTAAAACATAAAAAAATCTCTAAACATACCATCGTTGTAATAGTACTGACCCATCAAGTGAAGTTCACATATCACTTTTACCACACCATTAAATGCCACAAAAGCACCTTTCCCCCAAAAAAGGGGCAATTTGACCTCACTTAAAAATTATTAAGCTTTCCAAATACATTATATGGTGCACTAAATGGCACCATTAAAAAATACAACTTCTCCCGCAGAAAAACAAGCCTTCATACAGCTATGTCAGTGGAAGAATAAAAAAGGGATAGCTCTTAAAAGGCAAGGATGAAAAAAACAGACCAAATAATGTCTGACAGTCAAAGGGTTAAAAAGAGCAATTATACTATACAGTATATGGGCTATTTCATACAACCGTATATCGGCTCGGTTTTCACATCGAGCCGATATATGGTGTCCTTGTCTGCAAGGGGGGGGGGGGAGGATGGAAGAGCTAGGAGCAGGAACTGAGCTCCCGCCCCTATTTGCAATGGGAGGGGCGGAGCTAAGCTTCGGGACTTACCTCCACCCCGTCTCGTCCCCTCCTATTGCAAATAGTGGCGAGAGGCGGAGAGGGGGCGGGAGCTCAGTTCCTGCTCCTGGCTCTTCCATCTTCCTCTCCGTGCAGACAAGGACCCCGTATATCGGCTTGGCGTGAAAACCGAGCCGATATACGGTTGTCTGAAATAGCCCTATGAGTGTATTATATTATTTCAAGGAGGATGCATATGCAGATCCAAGGCACAGTGAAGTCTGCTAAATCTGCCTGCAAGAGCGCCAGTTTCATGTGTGGCCCTTGACCCAGTTGTGGGGCCCCCACTCAAGAATTGTACATTAACTGAGCCAGACATTTGCACATTTAAGAATGCTTTACTTCACAGGAGGCACAAAGCGCAGTGGTTATAGTCACAATGGGTATCAGCTTGATGGTTACAAAGATTATGCAAGGCACAGAGCTTGGTAGTTATAGTAAAGGTTTGGCATCTACAGTCTCTTTAAGAGGGCAATTACATTGACTGCTGCAAAATTACAAGTATTAGTCTCTAACTAAAGTTGCCTGTCCGCGGGTGATTGTTCATTGCGTTACCCGCAGCGATAATCCGGCCGCGGGTAACGCAGTGAATGCTTTCCATAGCAGCCGCGGCGTCCATGAGCGGAGAATCATAGGGATTTTCCGCTTGCTGGATCTAAATCGCGGCATGCCGCGATTCTCTGCGGTGAGCCTGTCAGTTAGGCTCACCGCAGAGAACTGACAGCGGCCCCCCTGCTCCTCCGTGGTAGAATATCGCTGGCAATATTCTGCAACGGCCATGGACGGGGGACCTAAGGAAACATAGCTAAAGGGCGCTTTCACGCGGCAGTTTTTATGTTCAGTATTTGTCTGTCAAAAGCAGGAGTGGAGAAACTATAATGGAAAGATTTGCAGTTTTTTCGTATTTTGGACCTACTCCTGGTTTTGGCTCGCAAAAAACGGAACATAAAAACTGTCGTGTGAGAACGCTCTAACGGCTCCAATGCATTCCTCCAGATGTCCGGCGTATTCACATGGGTAAATAGGTGCGTGTATACGCTCGTGTGAAGGAGCCCTAATGGTCTGCTGGCAGGGCACTTACTTATCGGTTATGGTCTCTGTTGATTCAGAAAGCACTCACTTAAACAGAACAATGCAAAGGACAAAGGGTATGACCAACCATTTGGCAGCTCTCATCGGGCTTGACTACTTGACAGGGCAGAATTCCAGATTGGGGTCCAGAGCCACTCCACTTTGTCTGGACCGCTTGCTGAAGGCGACTTTCCTCAGGCCACAGCTCCACACAAGGCCACAGTACACAGTCGAAGAGGCCAGGGCAGCGGATAATCACCCACAGGATCTTGAGGTCTTTGGCTTAACTTCACACTTATTGGACCCAAATCCAGTCTGACAGACAAGTACGTATGACTCTGGTACTCAAGTCAGTCTTAGGCCAGTGAAACACTGATGTATTATTGCCATAGTTTTATGTCTGTAATACATGAGTGCTTCCTGGCCTGACCGCGGGTCTCATATTGCTTAGAGAGTGGGTCAGGAGACCCGCGGTCAGGCCAGGATGCATTCCTGCATTACGCAAAACGGTGGTCGAAATACAGCAGTGTGTCACGAGCCGAGACTGCTGCACTCAATGCTACTAGGTCACAAAAACAGTAGACTACAAAGGGTGCGAAGCAGCCCTAATTATAAACATGGATTCCACTCTTTACGGTCCAATAGTGCAGCATCTGCACCTAGAGCCGAGAACCAATCATATACCTTATAACATAACAAACCGTTAATTGTTTAGCCCCTACAGTGCTGCAAATAACCAGGATTAGCTCATAACATGGGGAAACAGGACAACATAATGGCGGTGCAAAACCTGACAGTTCCTGTTATGGTCATCAGCACCTTGGCAGTCCACAACATAAGAATGGTAACATAGTTTAGTTCACACTTTTAGGCCGGCTGTCCATGGGCGATGCGAAGTCCCGTGGCAGATCTTTGCCGCGGGAGCCACCGCCCGGGAGCAGGAGCTGGCGCCGAATCTCCGCCGGTCAGCCCTATCTGATTTATAGGCTGGCCGCAGAGAATCGGGGCAATTCGCAATTATTCTCCACTCATGGACAGGGGCCGGCGCTGTCATAGCAATGCTATGGAAAGCGTCGGCCGGCGTGATACACTGCCGTGGACAGGGGGCCTTAGTAAGGAGTTGCGGTAAACGGTGGCATCAATATCTACTTCCTTATATGCCCTATTTATCAGCAGAAGAACAATGAATGGTACTGGGGTCGAGCACCACACGACTGAGTGATAGATGAAGAACAAAGCAATGGATAACTTGAACTGTTAATATACATAAAGAAATACAACTATTTTTTGTCTAAAGCTGGAAAATCCATTTGAAATAAAAGAGCATCTATTAGCTGCTTTTTCTAATTAACATTAACAGGCTGTATGCAAATTAAGTTGCCTCTAGGACTAATTGATTGAGAGGCACCATATGGACTTTAAAGTCCTGGCAGCGACCACATGGAGCTTCTATCTGGACCAATCAGGCCAGAGGGCATTTGCATATGGTTCAGGCTTTGAAACCGTGCCATTGGGCGAGTTCACACACTGCGGAGTTATTGCAGAATTTCTGCAGTGGATGCACAGAAAATCCGCAGGTTAGAGCTGCAGTACAGTTACAGTAGAAAATCCGCAGTGTTTCTTTCGCTCTACGTGTGAACGGAATTTGCTTTTCCGCTGTGGAAAATCCGCAGTGCTTCTGCAATGTATGAACACACCCTTTAACGGGCAATCGTCAAG
Organism: Eleutherodactylus coqui; assembly: GCF_035609145.1. Lineage (NCBI taxonomy): Eukaryota > Metazoa > Chordata > Amphibia > Anura > Eleutherodactylidae > Eleutherodactylus > Eleutherodactylus coqui. The sequence goes on along the minus strand of NC_089839.1, from coordinate 52,309,116 downwards.
GTACTTTCCCTGAAGAATATGGTCTTTCTTAAAGCAGACCTATTGTGGGATAAGATCAGTGGGGGTGGCTGCAGGGCTCTGCAGAGGCTGGCCCGCTGACTCAATCCCTGTTCTTTCTTTTCCATACCGCCTCCCTTTGCCCAAACAGACTCTTCTTAGAGCAGATTCCCAGGACTGTCGACGTGTCAAGAGGACGGTTTCCACCACTTATTCTCAATGGGTGATGTCGGACTGCATTGTCACGCATTGAGAGTCAGCAGTGAGGACTGCCCACATGACACAGTGTCAGTGCTTTGAGTTGGACCTAAGAGCAGTCCATCCGGGCGAAGGGAGGAGAGTACAAAAAAAAAATGCAGCCACCCCCACTGATTTTTATCCTATGATAAGTCCTCTCTAAAGGCAACCTGTCATCCAGTTTGTTACCATGCGATTCACAATAAACCTTTAACTTTCCTGCTCGCTATTTAGCTTTGTATCACGTGCCCCGGTACCTTTACAATCTGCTTTTGAAGTTTTCCGGCGCTGTATTACAATGACTTGAAGAACCTCACATATTTCCCTCCGTGCCGCGCCAGTTCTTGATTGGCATGCATACCTTTTTTCCTGCTTCACTGCAATCCTGCGCAGGCGCCATGGCGAGCCCTGCCCGCGCCTGCACACCTCAGCTCCCCTTTGCCTGCTGCGGCTTCAGTGGTGTAATGTGCATACGCCTGAAGGATCATTGCTCCCACAGTCATCTGACCTCGGATGCAGTGGGAGTAACGATCCTCAAGGCACCAGCACAGTAGGCCGCTGAAGTCACAGCTAGTAAAGGAGAGCGGAGTTGTGCAGACGCGGGCAGGCAGAATTACAAAGAAGGGAAATCAGTAAGCATGCCAATCAAGAATGGGGGTGTGCCTGGCGCGGCACTAAGGGAAAACAATAGGGCTTACGGGCGTAATACGCGGTAGAATACAACATGCTGCGTTGTTGTTTTTTTTTACGTGTAACATACACAATAATTATATGCAAGTGTGATTGGAACAATGAAAATCAATGCACTTTACCATGTATTATGCGCGCGTAATAATACACAATGCAAAAATGTTCGTGTGAGCCCAGCTTCATGCAAATACAGCGCTCCCCTCAACTTCAAATTCATTATACTATCGGGCTGCCCCAAAAGAGGCACAGTGTCTTATTTTCGGAGGGGGCTTATACTCACTTGGTCCGTGGTGTCCCACTGCCTCACGCTCCTGGTCTCCAGCGGTGATGCAGCAGTCTGCAGTGTCCTCCACACTGAGATATCCCTCTTTTTCTGGTGACAGATGTTTGAATACCCCGCCTCCAGCAAAGAAAGCGCTGCGATTGGATCGAGCGTCAGCCAATCACAGCTGGCACTCGATGAGCCAATCACAGCCACTCAGTGATGTCATTCACTGAATGGCAGTGAATGATTGAGCACCAGCTCTGATTGGCTGGCGCTCGATCCAATCACAGCGCTCACTTTGCTGGAGGTGGGGTATTCAAACCTCCGTCACCAGAAAGAAAGGAATATCTCAGCGCAGAGGACACGGCAACTTGCCACAGCGCCGGAGACCATCGCGAGGGGCTCAGACGCCGCAGGCCAGGTGAGTATTGATTTTTTTTCCCATGTACTTTAGCTAGGGCTTATTTTCAAGCCTCCCCCAAAAACCGGGGTAGGACTTACTTTCAGGATAACATGGTATCATTTAGCCCGAGATTAAGCAGCAAAGTGGACGAGATTTGCAAAAATCTCATCCACATGCTGCGGACAGTCCGCTGCGGCCAAGCGGTGCTGAAACGGACATGCCTCGCGGAATTCAAAGCCGCGGAATGTCAATTGTATCGTCACTTCCATCGCAGACTCTCTTCCCTGTATGGGGAGAGTTGGCCGCAGTGGAATAAGCAGCTTTCACAACTGCAGGACTTCAGCTGTGGAAAAATTGCAGAATTTCTGTGCGGCCCACTGTGGACATTCCATAAGATTTCTGTGTGAACCCAGCCTTAGGGTGCGTTCCCACTTGAGGCTGAGACTCCGCCCAGCTGCGGCTGACAGTGACAGCACCGTATTACAGATAAGGTCAGCAAAATCGTGCCACTATCAGCAGCTGTGCCTGGGCTGAGTCTCAGACATAAGTCTCTGTGACGTTATAACGCAACCACCACTTTACCAATAAGTTGTTTTTTAGCATCTAACTCTTTTAGGCTGGGTTCACACGGGGCGGATTTGCCGCGGAAGTTCCGTGCGGAATTTCGCTGCAGCGGCTAATCCCTGGTTTAGCCAGCCATGTGGATGAGATTTGTCAAAAATCTTGTCCACACGGGAATGCCAATCCGTCGTGGCAAACCTGGCAGAAGCCAGCGCTGCGGCGCAGATTCTCCGGTCGCAACATGTCAAATTTTTTTTTTGCCCCTTGCTGCCGCGCTCAACTCCATGGGAGAGCCGGCCGCAACGGAAATCATGCGGCCAAGCCTCTCCAAAACCCGTGGCTAAATGTCGCAAGTTTTGAAGCTGCGCTTTCCTGGCAGGCAAAACCGCCGAGAATACATCCCGTGGCAACCTAGCCTTAGGGTGGACACCCACTGGCGATATTTTCTCCACTGCGCTGCGAGAGTAAAGGAAAAGTCTCGCATCGCAGTGTGAGAAAAAACGGGCATCACGCTGGGACATCGCCAGTCTTTTCAATGGGGTCAGCGGCAGCAGCGCTAGCCCCATTGAAAAGAGATGGAGAATGCCGCGGACTTCTGCCACAGCTGTGACAACTGTGGCAGGAGTTTCCTTCATCCCTGCGGCAGCAGTGCCGATCCCATTGAAAGCAATGGGATAGCATGCCGCAGACTTCTGCCACAGCTGTGGCAGAAGTCTGCGGCATTCTCCCTATGTTTTCAACGGGGCTAGCGCTGCTGCCGCTGGCCCCACTGAAAGCACTAGCGATATGCCGATTCTATTCCGGCGTCTTTCTTGCGCTGCGAGGCGAGACTTTTCTCGTGCTCTCGCAGCGCAAGAAAGAAAATATCGCTAGTGAGTGTCCACGCTTAGTGTGAAATTTATTGACAAAAGGGCATTTACCAAATTGTCCCCCCCCCTAATATAAATTTCATTTTAAAAGCAAAAAAAATATCTAAAATATTTTTTAAAAAGTGTTTTTCCAAACTTTTTTTTTAATGGATAAACAAAAAAGTTTTTAAAAGAAAAGGACAATAAAAAATAAAAGTAAAATTTATAATAAATTTACACTCAATTTAGGAATAAAGAAAAAAAAAAAACAAACACAGCAAATCAAAGTAACCGGAGAAAGAATTGAAGTATTCGAACTTTAAAAAAAAAAAAGTCCTAATTTTTAAATATTTAAAATATACAAATTTTTATTGCAATTTTTTTTTTTTTCCGTGAGTGCGTGTGTGCATGTCCCCCCTCTCTGTGTGCGCTCTCTCTCTCTCTCCCCGTCTGCTCCTTGTGGCTGAGCGAGGTTCATGTTGCTCTCTCTCTCTCTCTCTACACTGCCAGCCCCTGATGTGATGGCGAAGAAACCCCGTTGACAAGGCACTGCTTTTTCATGACGGTGAGTTTCCCTTTGAGTGTATTATAATTTTGTGATAAAAATTTCAAGGAAAAAAAAACACACAACCTCCTTCCTCCCTTCCTTCCTTCGGGGAGGGAGGAAAAAAAAAAAAAAAAGAGAGACGGGGAAATCTATCTCCAGACAGACACGGGAAAAAAAAAAAAAAAAAGGGAAAAAAAAAAGAGGAGCAAATAATAATAATAAAAAAAAACAGTTGCCAAAAAAGCCGGCATATTAGGTTTCAGCTCCGAGAGCCATTGGCTCGTGCCGCCCCCCCTCTGGACTCCTCTTTTTTTTTTTTGGGTATTACAAAAAAAAAAGGAGGAAAGGAAGAGAGAAGGAAGGGGGGGTAGAAGATAATAAAATATTTATCGCCGGCGCATATACTGTTTCCTTTTGATTGTCAGTTCTGGTCGTCGTTTCGCGGCGAGTTGATTTCGTCGTCGTCGTTTTTTTGTTGTTTTTGCGGCGTCCGACTCTCCGCTGCCGACCGACCGGCGAAGGACTAAAAAAAAAAAATGTAGTATTATTGTACGTTCTATCGCTCCATGTGCGATTAGGGGTGGAGGGAGAAACGAGGATCGTAAAAGGGAGGGGAAGGGGTTGTTTTTTTTAACTCCTTTTTTCGCTGGAGGTGGTAAAAAAAAAAAGGAGCGGAGAGAAAAGGTGGCGAGGAGGGAGCAGTGTATATATATATATATTTTTTTCGTCTTCCCAATGCAAATTGAAGGAAAAACCCTTCTTCTTCTTCTTCCAATGACTCATTGATTCGAGCTGGTTTAAAATTAGTTTTTCTCTCCCTCTCCCTCGCTTATAACTCCCACTACCACCATCACCTCCCCCCACCCTCCCCGCCCTGGATCACCACCATCAGGGGAAAAAATAGAAAAAGAAAAATAATCTTTAGCAATCCCCTCCCCTCTCTTCCTCTCTGTGTAAAAAAGCTGCATCGCTCGCTGCCCACGACGATTTATTTTCGAGGTGTCTGTGTGGAGATGGGGGACGTCGTCGTCGTTGCCTCGCCGTCTTTTACCTCACGACCGCCGGCCCGCCTTCTAATCGACTCCCCGGCTTCCTCTCGGGCCTACGCATTTCGGCGGGAAGGGAAGACCTGCGGAGTTATTTCTTCGACAATACCATTTTCTTGCCTCGGCTTTATCGTTTCCTCGCATTTTTTGTCTTCTTCCAAGTGGCGCCTCCATGAGGGAGAATGAACGCCGCCGCCATTACAGGATGGAAGCCGCTCATCGTTATGGCGCGGCGGGAACTCGCCGGCCTTCGGACGGGGTTATTAGTTGTAGTGTTATGGCAGCTCTATTGGGATTTTTTTTTCGTTTCCCCCTTCGGTTTTCTGTCATGGGGACGGAAGCGGGACCTCCGTGAGGTGATGGCGGACTATGGCGGAGGGTCGTCGTTGTAGGCGCGGCGGGAAGCCACTTTCTCCTGACCGGTTGGTTTTGGTTGTCTTTTATGTCCGCGGCCACATTTGGTCGCCTCATCGCAGCCGTTTTTCTGTGTGTTTTACTGGTTTTTATCATTCATGTCTTATTAAAATGTCTTCCCTGGGGAGTGTGTGTGGTTTCTAGGTGGCGGTGGGGAAGGTGAAGGGCAGGTAACGTTATTTCATGGGGGGTTTTCTGTCACCTCATGTTTATGAGGAGCCGGGAAGATGGCGCCGGGTGCTGGCAAGGGGCCAGTCGGGCTGGCGCAGTTCAGCACGGCCTCCATTTTATAACCGAGGCTGCTTCTTCTTTTGTTTTTTCCTCCTTTTTCCTCAGTGTTTTACACTGTAGTTTTCTACCTAGAAGAGCTGTGGATTTGTTCTACAATGTACTTGTGTTTTTTAATAGGTGTATGTTACTGTGCTCTGTTGTCCTCTGTTATCAGCCAGTTGAGACTGAGGAGAGAGAGAGAGGCTGAGTGTTGCAACCTTCCATGGGAGTCACTGACAGTAAGTCCAGAATAATCCCTATTACACCCACCGCTCCCTTCCCCTCCCCCCCATTTATTTTGGGTTTATTTCACACATTTTTATCACCAGTTCTGAGAAATACATTAAAACTTGCCTTTTTTTTTTTTTTTAAATTTTACGCTTTGAGCTCCTGAGGCAATAATTACCTGTCACTTTTATACGGAGGTGGAGGGTCTCCGAACTGGAGATGGTAAGGGGGGCTGCCATCAGGATTGTGGTGACAGGAAATGGCTGATAGCAGGGAACAATAGACTTCACAGATAAGTTGATGGTATTTATCGGCGCTGCGTTTGTTTTGCTATAGAGACATGATGAAGGGGCTGCTGCCATGGTTTTTAAACTAGTCCTCCATCCACGTGAGAGAGGGGCTGATCCGTAAGGGATCTGACTACTGGGACCCCCTCCGATGAAGAGCCCCCCCGTGTGTCTCCATACGAACGGACGGCGGTCGCACATGTCCGCTGCTGCTCTATGCTATATGGGGAGATGTGGGATTCCTAATTGGAGGACGTCAGAGTGGTCGGACCCCCACTATTAGTTGCCCCCCCCTTATCTTTTGGATAGGGGATAAGTTAAAAACGTCAGCAGACCCCCATTGAGGCAGTGAACGCTTTTACGTATACGTTGGCATTGTTCCCGTAAGCCGCTATTCGCCAGCGCCCCCCTGATATGCGGGTAGTCATCGGTATCTTTTTGTGTAAGCTGTCACTTATAGTACGTTCGCACGGACGATTTAACATTTTTATTTATTTTGTGCGATTTTTGGATATTCCGAAATCGCAGGGGATAGAAAACCTTCGTGTGAACGTGGATAGTCGCGCCATGTTCCGTTACTCAAACTAAGGGCTTCTTTACACGACCGCGATTACGCACACGCAAAATCTGTGCACGCTAAACGCAGAGATTAAACCCATTGATTTCAATGCATTCGTTCTCATGAGCGTGCTTTGTGCGCACGGAAAAAAGTGCGACCGTCACCATGTGCGTTTTGTGCTGCAAAGCTCCCATAGACGTCTATGAGAGTGCGCAAATACGCAAGGGGTAAACGTGGAATATTACGCGAGATGCGGAGACGAACGTATCTGGACCTTATTAGGTTAATTAGCCTTTTAAGTCATGAGAAAGGTGTGTTGTGCGTGGGAACGGGCCCTGCGTGCGCAAGAAGTGCAGTACTCTGTGCTGATGTGTGCGCAGACAGGTTGCCCTGCGGCCAGTGTTTTTGCGCATGCGGTTGTCTGAATGAGCCCTATGGCCGCTCTCTCGCACGCACCGCTCTTGTCAGCATTTAACGATGCGTTTTAAACGCGCTGTAAAACGCCTTTATCGCTCGGGCTTCGCAGATGAACGTTTAAATGTAGTGTTTTTAACTCGCGTTTTTTTCCCCTTCTATTTCCGGGCGTTTTAGCATTTTTCAACGCGATGCATTGCCCATTGTAATAAATAGGAAGAGTTTTCAGCGCTGCCAAAAACGCATGTCAACGCAGCTGAAAACGCCATAAACGCTGCGGTGAAAAAGACAGTACCTGTGTGAGAGTAGACGGCGGTCACTCTTGCATATGCGTTCGGCAAAACGCTGCGATTTTACTTTTGCTTTCGGATGCAGGTTTCTTCGTCCGACAGCGGGTTTTAGCGCACCCCGTCATTGTGATGGGTGAGGAGTAGAGATGAGCGAGCACGCTCGGACAAGGCAGTTACTCGAGCGAGCATCACTTTTCTCGAGTAACTGCTTACTGGTCCGAGCAAATGCGGAAAGTGCAGGGTGGCGGAGGGGGGGGGGGGGGGGGGGAGTGAGAGAGAGAGATCTCTCTTCCCGCCGCCCCTCTGGGCCAGTAAGCAGTTACTCGAGAAGACCGATGCTCGCTCAAGTAACTGCTTCATCCGAGGTGTGCTAAATGCGGCAAAATAGATTAGGCAGCGATCACCGTCGCGGTGCTAGGAATGAATGGGAGCGTCATACTGCGGTGTTCAAAACGGCGCGGTAAAAGACGCGTGTGTGAGAGAGCCCTGAGGGTAAAAAGAATGGCGGAATAACCGATTTTTGGTCTGAATTTTTATTTATTTATTTTTGTTCTTCTACGATAATCGCTCAAAAAAAGCCCGTGTTTGCATGAAGCGAGTGTAATACATTTGTAATGCGTGTAAACTTGGGAACCATCATTTTAAAAAAAGTCAACCAGGAGGGATTTTTTTTTTTTTCCAGCGTTTTAACTCCTCATGCAAAATAGATGAAAATCACTAAAGAGCAGGAAAATAACACCAAAAAAATGAGCCCTTTTTTTTTTTTTTTCCCCTGTCGAAAAAAACACAAAACTCACTCGTGTGCACACAACCGTTACAGTATCCTGCGCAAAAAAAAAAGTTTTATAAAGTGGGGGCCTATGAACGATGTATGCATGCATGTACTGTATATGACGGGCTAGAAGGATATGTCAGAAAATCCTTCCACTGTCTATATCTGCCACGCTGCAAACACACTATGCATACAACTTGGGCCCAATGCACACGGAGCGGGATTCCGCATGCTATGGCAATATGCTATTCCATGTCCACGAGTGAAAATCGATTGCGATTCTCCGCTCGCGGATTAGAAATCGCAGCATGCTGCGATTTTTGTCTGGGCTCCTCATGAATCATCATTGCGGAAAGGTCGCGGGATCCGCGTCATTGCCTAGCGACGGCACAGCCAATTCTGTACTGCGCATGTGTGCCTGCCGGCACATCCGCAGGGCAGAATAGAAGACAAGTACGTGGGGGTCACTGGCCGGGCACAGGGTTGAATTCCGCATCCGGGATCCGACCTGACCGTGAGCTGGCGGCCTAAGGGTTATCTGACCTTCAAAAAAGATACGGATGGTATACCGTATCAAATAACAAAAAGAAAGCTATACTCTCCTTTCCAGACCCCAATGCAGAGCTCCACCAGTCCTCTCCATCTTTGTTTACAAGCGGAAAGCCATGCTGCTAATCCATGGTCGGAGCAGTCAAGTATTGAACTCCTGGCACTTGGTGATGGGAGCCATGATGCCAAAAGTGTAGCACATGACCACTGATTGGGTATAGTGGTCAGATGATGGACCATGGGAGCTTCTGCTGTGCCTCAGCCAATGATTGGAAAGGTTGGATCACCCCTTTTAGGCTGGGTTCACACTGGGCGGACTTGCCACGGAAATTCCATTCGGAATTCAGCCGCGGCAGATCCGCCTGCGGCCACTAATCCTGGAGTTAGCCAGCCATGTGGACGAGATGGCGAATTTGCCGTGGCAAAGGCAGTGCTGCGACGCCATTAGCTGGCCGCAGCATGTCCTTTTGTTTTTTTGCCCCCGCTGCGGCTACGCTGTCCTCTTTGGGAGCTTCGGCCGCAACGGAAAAGCGTGCGGCCAGGCCGCTTAAAAACCCGTGGCTAAGTGCCATGAGTTTTAAAGCAGCGGTTTCCCAGCGGAAATCTCGCGTTTTTTTTGCTGCGGCCAAACCGTGAGATCTCCGCCTGGAATCCGCCCAGTGGGAACCCAGCCTAACAGTCCAATTAATTTCAGTGGGATTTTTTTCATATAGAGACTTGGATCAGTCAGCTGCTGTTCTGTTTGGGAAGTCTTGTTTGAGGGTGGTTTCACACGGGCGAGAAACTCACGTGATTTTCACCTGATGCGAGAGTCAGTAAAAAAGCAGATTATAAAACCAATGACTTGCAATGGTTTCCTTCTCATTTATGTTTTTTTTTTCCCCCTCACTCATGCGATGCTAGGGCGGACACCCACTGGCGTTTTATTCTCTATTGCTCTGCGAGAGCAAGTGAAAACTCTCACCTCGCAGTGCGAGAAAAAAAACGGGATGACGCCGGGATATCGACAGTCTTTTCAATGGGGCCAGCGGCAGCAGTGCTAGCCCCAGTGAAAAGATATGGAGAATACCACAGGGATGAAGGAATCCTCTGCCATAGCTGTCACAGCTGTGGCAGAAGTGCAGTATGCTATCCCATTGCTTTCATTGGGATTGGTGCTGCTACCGGTCCCATTGAAGCAGTGGTTTTTGGCAAACCCTGCAGTATGATTTTCAGAGAAGGGCTTAAAATATAAGACCTTCCCTGAAAAATCATCAAGAAGTGGTTAAAAAAGTTTAAAAAAAGTACTCCCCTCTCCGCCGCTCACACGCGTCCTCCAGCTGGCTTCCCGACACTGCTATCGCAGCAGCGCCAGTCCCATTGAAAGCAATGGCATAGCATGCTGCACTTCTGTCACAGCTGTGGCAGAAGTCCGCAGTATCTTCCATATCTTTTCAATGGGGCTAGCACTGCTGTCACTGGCCCCATTCAAAAGATTGGCGATGTCCCGGTCTCTTTCCGGCGTCTTTCTTGCGCTGCGAGGCGAGTGTTTTCACGTGCTCTCACAGCGCAAGATAGAAAATATCGCCAGTGGATGTCCGCCCTTAAGAGAACAAAAAAATCACGCATGCTCTTATTTTTCTGCAATGTGCAGTTTTAATTTTTTTTATCTCCCATGTTTTCCTGTGGAGCCTCCTTTTTATCGCTATGCAACAACCTTGCTTTGCGATTTTTACATTAGAAAGTCATATTGACCTTTGTGGTTAAAAAAAATTGCGTGATTTTTATAGCGGGCGGCAGCAATGCGATGCGGGATTATTCTAAAAAAAGAGCATTGCTGATGCCCAAAAATCACGGGAACAAAAACGCGGTTTTGCTGGGATTTTCATGCGGTGAAATCGTGATCGTCCGCGTGAAACTAGCCTGACAGGCCAAACAGCGTCGCCTGCTGTACTCTTACTCAGTTAAAAAAAACTAACCTGTAGTTTTTCCTCTTTTTACTCGCCATTAAGATCGCAACAGGCACTTCTCTGGTATAAAACCGTAAACAAAAAGTACAACATTTTTTAGATTACGTGAGTAAAATAATCAAGACTGCATTTAGAAAGCCATATCAATGACCCGCATACACCGCCGCTTTCTCATGACCTGAACTCTATCAGTCAGCCGCACGGAGGATCCGCAGCAAACGCCATGCATTGAAAGGTATGTACTTTCGCTTTTTTCTTCGCATAGAAACGAATTGTGATTTCTGTGAACGGAGGAAAAATCATAGCATGCTCTATTTTGTTGCCGAACTCCGCACGTACGGCCTCCATTGAAGCCAATGGAGGCTGTCCGACCCACAGCCCATCACCAAGGTAATGGCGTAGGAAGTACAAATATAAAATAAAAAACTACTGCACACGACCATCGGCGTGTGTCTGCGGTCATTCACAGTATTGGAAAAGAAGGTACGCAGGGTCGCCGGGCATGGTTGGAGCCGGGTTCCGCTGCGGGATCCAACTTGTTCGTGTAAGACCGGCCTTACTAAGTAACATACGTAGTTAATGGGGGACATTTTTGGATGGAGCCGTGCGGCCACAAGGATCCCCTTTTCATGTTCCCTGAAAGGATCAGGAAACCGGAACCCCCGATGCAGATGTGAAAACACCCTATCAACTTTTATTTTCTTCTGATGTATCAACTTCTGTAGACCTGTGCGTCTGCATGATGACAGACTACTAATAAAGTTAGTGCAGCCTGAATCTGCAGTCGCGCTCCCTTCAGTTTTCGCCCACTCTCACACAGTTTTTTTAGAGTGTTTAAACACTGTAAATCAACTCTATTGATTTCAATGAAGCTTCTCAGACAAGTGTTCGAACACAGCGTTTCTAACACCGCGATTTTTGAACACGGTCTGCTCTATTTTAGTGCTTTTCAGCGCTTTTTAACGCAACTCATCACCCATTGTAATGATGGAGTGTGTTTAAAAAAAAACGCTGCTGAAATGCCTTTAAAACATCACGTTTAAACAGACGTCTCTGAGAGCGGCCTTACTCATCTGTATTCAGTATGTTGGCAAGAAGTAAAAGACGGATGGCAGAGGGAGTATGGCCGATCGGACTACATGGGGTTTTCCGTGTAGTCTGTAACGTAGGCCTGCAATGTTTGTTTTTTTTTTTCTTCATCATTTAAAGTGCATTGAATCATAGAATTTAACCCCTTGGCAAAATCTGACATGTACATTGGTTGTGCGTGGGGGGGGGGTTGTATGAAGTGGGCTTGCCAGCTGAGATCTGATGACTCTCTTGGCAGCCATTAACCATTTAGATGCCACTGTCAATTCTGACAGCGGCCTTTATATGACCCAGGCGATAGAGGGAGGTCTCTCTGACACCCAAAAGTCTTGCCCACCAGTTTAAGGACTTATAGAAAAAAAAAATTAAAACTAAGCCATCTTTGAGCCCCATAAACTATGGCATAGTGCTTAAGGGTGAGTGAGTCTAGGGTGCTGTGTTGCATACTCACCTGGTGTCCTGTTCCTCTGCGCTGCTGCTGAGAAATTGGTGCGTCCGCACAGCTTGACTTTTTTTTTAGATGGATCTGTGCTCACGTACTGCCATACAGGTGAATGGGAGAGTGCGTGCATGGAGCCATCTGAAAAGAGTGCAGCTGGGTGTGCACAAGTACTTCGCAGGAACACAGCCCAGGAAAGGAGCACCAGATGAGTATGAAACACATCTTCCCAGACTCCCCATTCCCTCATCTTGAGGTCTCTTTCACACATGTGCCTTTTACCGTGGCACTTTAAATGCTGCGGTATAATGCTCCCATTGATTTTAATGGGGCCTCGCAGACATGCGCTCGATTGCGGCGCTTTCTAGCGCCGCATTTTTTGAGCGTTGTGATATTTTGCCACGATTCGCACACCTCATCACAATGATGGTGTGCGCTAAAACCCGCTGTCGGACGCCGAAAACGAAAGTGAAATTGTGGCAAAACTCTATAATCAAAATCGCAGTGTTTTGCCGAGCGCATGCGTTAATAGCCCGAGTCTCATAACGCTTATGCTGCTCAAATGTGATGATGGGTTCCCTTTTTTTCAGTATAAGCATAAAAAAAAAAAACATTTTTGGGATCACTACATTTGTAAAAGTCTGATCTATTAAAATAACACATTCAGGGTGACTACCCACCAGTTTTTTTTCACTGCGAAATTTGCACCGGTTTTTTTCTGCAGGGGTCTATGGGACTTGTAATGTTAAAATTGCGATTTCGCGGTAAATTGCGATTTTTGCGCACGATTTTAACATTACAAGTCCCATAGACCCCTGCAGAAAAAAAAACGCTGCGAATTTCGCAGTGAAAAAAAAAAGTGTAGTGGGTAGTCACCCTTATTCTGCAAGGTGAATGCCATAATAAAGATATCAGAATTGTGCTTCTTTTTTTTGGTCACCCCTTTTCCAAGTAAAATTTTTTTTAAAATAAGTAATTAAAAAGGGTTGTAACAGTGTTGAATCTTATCACCTATCCATAGGATAGATGATAATAATAGTCTGATGGGTGGGGGGGTCTCACTGCTGAGACTCTCAAGAATGGGGTCTCATGCCCCCCCTCCTTTTCACTGGGGATTCCCTGCAGCAAGGAGGAGGTTGTGTGGAATGGTGGTCGCGCATTCGTGATGCCGCTTCATTGATTTTAAATGGGACTGCCGAAGATAGCCGAGCGCATGTATTTGGCTATTTTTTTGTCTACCCCATTGAAATTAATTAAACGACAGCTGAGCATACGCGGCCACCGCTCCATTCAATCTGACATCACCGCAGTTGGGTTTCATGAGCCCACAGTGACAAGGAGACAGGGACATGGAACCCCCATTCTGGGTTTCAGTGGTGAGACCCCCACAATCAGACTTTTAGCACCTGTTCTATGATAAACGCCAATGCTGATGCAATCTCGGACTATAAGGGGATCTGTCAGGTTTCTGTCGTCCCCTCAGGCATTTCACCAGACAAGATGGCGTAGCTTGTCCAACTTAGACACCGGCGTCGTATTTCTAGGCACATTGACTAGCGGTCTCCCAGGACTTGGTGTGTATATAATTACCCCCTCTACCTCGTGTAGTTTTTTGTGTATATAGTAGTTATAAACCTACAAGCAGTGAGTTGGTGGATCTGCTTGTACCCAAGTGATTCTGCAGGTGAAGTGTTTACAGTGTTGAGCTTTGATTTGCCGACAGGGAATCCTCCACTAGAGCTGCCCGTTCAGCTAACATAGCTGTCAGCTATTCCTCTCAAATCCTTGGCTCGGCTCAGACGTGTGGAGAGAGGGAAGTAAGCCGCTGCCAGACGCCTCTGACTGCAACTTATCTTCCTTGAGAAAAAAAGGAACTGGCATGTTGAAATTCAGCATGACTTCTTTCCCCGATATCTGCCATTGGGGATTGTTGGGACCCCACGACATATAGAGACGGTCAGCCACTCCTGCAGAGAAGTGGGCTGGGCTAGGCCATCATTCATCAATTCATATTGGTACCTGTGCACACAGCCACGTGATGGCCCCATGCTCTTGGATGGACCCATGTTACCACCATGTGCCAGAGCGCTAAGGCCCAATGCTAACGGGTGGATTTTATTTATTGAATCTGCGCGGGTGATCCGCAGCTCTAGCCACCCATAGAGAAGCATTGGGCATCCGTACTTCATTTAGGTCCTGCCGATTTGATTTTAAATGATTTGCGGATGCCACTCACGGATATTAAATCGCAGCATGCTCCGTTTTTCCGCAGATCTGGCGCCATCCATTTAAATGCCTTTGCGGATCTGCTGTGGATTTGAAGGTTAGAAGCAATTAGGGAGGTGGAGGAAAGACTGGGAGGTTGGGTTGCGTTTTTTTCCGCAGTGCATCTGCGAGGAAAAAAAAAATCAATTTTAAGATGACCCACGCGTGCCATGGACATTTTTTACACACTTTTTTAACCCCTTCCACACTCAATTTACCTGCCACCTGCACACTACTCAGCTCTTGTTTATTTTGGGTAGGAAAGAGTGTTGTGAATTACTAAGAATCACTCCATAGAAACATGTAAAAATGATCTGTCATGATGATTTTATTAGCGATTTTTTTTATTTATTTATTTATTTTTTTTTTGGGGGGGGGGACTTAGACGTGATGTATATTACACTATATATATATATATATTACACTATGCAGCAGAGAACTCATCGGAACTCACTTCTGCATGGTATTAGAAACGTGTCGGACCTCACCAGACATGGGAGCTATACAGGGAAATCTTAACGTCGGGTGAAGGTTAAGGGACTTGAGTCACATGACCATTTCCGTATATTCCATAGATTTGTATGTAGCAGCAATGCCGCTGCTTTGTTCAATTACTAACTAGTAGCCAAGGATGGAAGTGTCAGTGCCCATTGAGCCCCATCAATCCAAAGATGCCTGATTCAGACGCCAGGTCAGATGTTAAAATTTACAGATCTCAAAATATATTCAGCCCCCTCATGTCAGCGGTCATCTCTCAGACGGCTATGGTAGAAGCAAGGTGTACTGTGACAGGTACAACGTATGGGTGGCACATAGCGTTAGACAGCATTGGTAGATGAGGCTTACAGGTCTTTCCACTAGACTACAGTTGTGTGAAAGGATGGAACATATAAAATAGTAAATATGTCAAATGTCTTTAAATATTTGTCTTAACCCTTTCTCTTCCCTTGTACGCCATGTGAGGGAAGCCATTTGTACAAAACGCCTTACTTGTATAGCGTGCAGATGGTTCGGGCTCATACCAGTCAGAACCGGCTATAACTGACAGACAGGGTCCTGCTACAACGAAGGGGATCAGAAAGGACTCTGATCCCTACTGCTCACCCATTACATGCCGCAGTCAGCGTGGATCACGGTATGTAAGCGGTTAACAGCGGGGGTGAGCTCTCTGTGTGACTTCAACGGCTCTCCGCCATCCAATTACCAAGGGCTGATGGGTTGCCATACGAACTGACATTGGCCTCCAGTCTACCATGGCTTGTGATTGCAAAAATAAGAGATAATATATTATCTGAGCAATCAGAGGATCGCAGGTTCAGTTCCTCTGCTGGGACATAGAAAAAGGTAAAGAAAAATAGGATAAAATCCAAGTACAATTTAAAAAATATATTTATTTTTTTTTGCAAAAAAAAAAAAAAAGAATAAAAAACATGTTCGGTGTTGCTGCATAGGAATAGAGACCACCTGGAATCATAGAGCTCAGTATGCGAGTATTTCATTCTCCTATATTAACCCCTATTGTTCTGTCTCGGTTTCCATCCCTTTGCAGTTTTTTTGCATTCAATATAGAAACCCAGGATGGAGGCGGTGCTGGAAAGAAAAACGCTCCCGCAGTTTTTTATCGGTGTTTATGATGCCGGCAGAGACTGCGTATGGTCAGCGAGTGTGCCACGCATGCCTGTGTATCTCACGTACTCGGCCATGCACAG
The DNA here is from genome assembly GCF_035609145.1 of Eleutherodactylus coqui. Lineage (NCBI taxonomy): Eukaryota > Metazoa > Chordata > Amphibia > Anura > Eleutherodactylidae > Eleutherodactylus > Eleutherodactylus coqui. The sequence goes on along the minus strand of NC_089839.1, from coordinate 52,293,288 downwards.
TTTGTCTTTTTTTTTTTTTAAATCCCCTGCTCTGTTTCATAGTGGGGTTGTATATGGATTGCCGCCCATATGCAATGTATTGTGTATGGACAGCATTGCATACACTACCCGTACAAAAGTATAGGACTGGCGCTGTGTGGTATACCGAGGATTAGAGCATGCTGCAATGTATTTCTACCCGCGGTGTTTACACACTCATGTGCATGGATCAATGAAAGTTCATTGACTCCACTCACCATGTGTCACGCGGCTGTGCATCACACGCTTAATACACGGTGAGAAAATGCCCATTCACATGAGGCCTGAGTGTGGACTGCTCTAAGGGCCCTTTTACACCAAATGGTAATCTTTCAGATGTTCGTGGGATTCTGAACAATAATCGGCCAGTATAAAAACGGCAGCGACTGAAGGGTGAAGGAAAATCCACTCCTCGTTCAGTTTCTGCAGCCATAAAAATCAAACGACGATCAAGCTGTCTACTCTGAAGGCCCAATGTCCACCGGTGGATCTGATTTGTGGAATCAAGCTTCTCATAGGGAAACATGGGCGTCCGCAAATGAAATAAAGCATGCAGATTTGATTTGCGGAACTTTTGTTCCGCAAAAAAAAAATCGCAGCATGCTCCATTTCAACGCGGATACCGCACGGACGGCTTCCATTGAAGATACGCGGCCTGTCTGCAATTGAATTGTGGATTGGCGGTGGATTCTGTGGGAAGCAGGAGTTAGAAAAAAACTAAACTCATGTGCGCCGGACGGCGCTTCTGCACAAATCCGCAGGGAAGAATATGCAGACCCGGACGGGTAAATAGAAGACCCGCAGGGTCCTTGGCCGCGGGCAGGGTCAGATTGGGTGATTGTCCCGCGTGAGTTTTGTCTGATACCGAAATGGACATAACTTGCATATTTGTTAATTCACACAAGTACTTTTTTTCCCCCAACCAATAGCTCGAGTTAGAAAAATTGCTCCGTGTCCTATGTTTGTGCAGTTCTTCACGAATCGCCCATTGTTTTCCATGAGATTATTTTAAAAAAATGCACCGCAATCACATGCCATGTGATTTTCATGCAACTTTCATGCAAGTGTGAGGCCGCAGGTTCAGGCTTACTATAGTAATCACATAAAAATAATTAGGAAGAGCAGAGCAGGGAAAAACACAATAAACGCATATAGTTTTTACACACAAGAAAAAAACGTGGGAAAATGGCAAGAAAATAGCCCGATAATCGCATAGAAAAGTCATGTTTTTCACGGACCAAAAGCGCACCTGCCCTGTGTGAATACAGCCCTAGGCCGGCTTCATACGGCCGTACTTGCATGGGCCAATTTTGGGCATGGAATACTCAGAGAATATAACCCATGGATTTAAACGGATTCATTCACATTTCCATATTTTGCACGTGCATTTTGGTCATGCAAAAAAAATGTAACGTTCTATTTTTCTGTGTATTTGCACACCAAAATTCCCTGTTTAAGTCAATGGAGGAGGGGGGAGGGGTACGCAATATGCAAGGAGATGTGTGAAACACTGTGTAATTGTCCTGGAAAAAGAACTCTAGAAATGGCCTCTTCAATTAGTGCGTTCGTTTGCCGCACGCAAATGAACATGCCCCGCGGGGTTAAAGGGTACAGTAGAATACGCCAATGCGCACGCAAAAAAGCATTGTTCATTCAGTAAAAACGTAGCGCTCAGGCGTGCGCAAATGTGCTTCCACTCATGTCTACCTGGACTTACATGGACAAACTCTCCCGTCTTGTCCATACTATGTAAAGGTTGGTACAGTTACACGGTATAATCATACGACCTACATTCTAGTGAACTGCTGTGGGAAGTCGCTGGATGCTATGATACAGACTGAGGGGCAGATTTTCGTGTTGTAAGCCCTGCATCAATCTATCAGCGACAAATGTATTATGAGGCTGTTAATACATTTGTTTCATCTTGTGGCACCTCTGTGCCGGGTGAGAAACCAATGAAAGGTAAAAGCCGGCATAGTTTCTTGGATATAATCTGTGTGCCTCTATGCCCCTAAATCCGAGCTGACGTTCTGGAAAAGTGTCTGTGTACAGCGTAAATGTGCATGTGCACCAAAACTGTGACTGTTATGTCAGAATTCTGGTATCCAGCCATTAATAAATAGGCCCCTAAGTGCCTAACACTACAGGACGTACAGTTACGTCCTGCAGCAGTGGGGTATGTATGGAGAGAGATCGCAGGGCAATCTTGCCCCAAGCATCGGGGCTGCTGGCTGTTTCTCACAGCTGGCAGCCGCCCGCAGCAGCTCCGATAAGCATCTGATCGGAGCTGTTAACCCTTTAAATGCCGCTGTCAATTCTGATAGCGGCATTTAAATCCCCTGACTGCCCCCCTTGAGATCGCGGGTTGCCGTTCGAGTGTCATGGCAGCTGGGGGACCCAGCGCTGTCATAGCAGAATGCCTATCAAGCCGTGCCTATGGCATGGCTTGATAGAATGCCTGTCAGACCGCGGTATGATGTAATGCTATGGCATTACATTATACTGCCGGAGCGATCAAAGCATCGCATGTTCTTGTCCCCTCTGGGGACTAAAATAGAAAAGTAAAAATAAGTTTTCAAAAGTTTTACTAATTATTAAAAAATATAAAAAGTAAAAGGTAATAAAGTAAAGTAAAGTAAAACAAACAAATCCTTTTTCCATATTTAAACTAAAATAATATAAATAATAAAGCAAAAATACATATTTGTTATCACTGCGTCTATAAAAGTAACAGATTATTTACCCCGCATGGTGAACGTCGTCAGAAAAAAATAAAAATAAAGAACGCTAGAACTGTTCTTTTCTTTTGGTCTCCAAGAAAAAAATGTAATAAAAAGCGATCAAAAAGTTATATGTATTAAAAATGGCATCATTGGAATCTACAGGACGTCCTGCACAAAATCAGCCCTCGCACAATTATGTCGACGGAAAAATAAAAAAGTTATTGCGGTCAGAAGATGGCGGCAGAAAATAATTTTAAAAATTAAATATCTTTGAAAAAAAATGAGTGGTATAGAAATAAAAACCCAAAACCTATATATGTTTGGTATTGCAGTAATCGTTCTGACCCATAGAATAAAGTTATCAGCTCATTGTTGTTGCAGTGTGTACGTAGTAGAAACAAGATGCCTCAAAGATGGCGGAATTTCAGTTTTTTTCCCATTTTACTCCACTTGAAATTTTTTTAGTACATTATATGGTACGTTAAATAGCACCATTAAAAAAATACAACTCGGCCCACAAAAACCAAGCCCTCAAACGGTGATGGCGATGGATAGATAAAATAATTTTTTAAAAGGGCGAAGAAAAAACGAAAATGGGAAAAATATCTTTAACCCCTTCCCTCCCTATGACGTTAGGGTACGTCATTGGAGCAGGGTACTTCCCGCAAAATGACGTACCCTTACATCATAGGGATAGCGCGAGATCATGACAGATCTCGCTCTATCCGGCAGCGGGAGCCAGCTGTCAGTGATAGCCGGTCTCCCACTGCAACAGTGGGGGTGCATCTGAGATGTGGCCCCCGCTGTTAACCCCTTCCCTGCCGCGATCTATGTAGATCGTGGTATGGGAAGGGTTCACAGAGGGAACGCGATATAATTGCAGAGAGCCCGGCTAGTTCCATGGCAACAGGACGCCAGATACCGGCATCCTGTATTACCAGTGCCTGTGATCGCTGTAATGAGCGATAAAGCATTGCCTTATCACGGCGATCATCAGTGCTATGATGTAAGTCCCCGAAAGGGACACAAGTAATGTAAAAAAAAGACAAGAAAAATTTAAAAAAAATGTTAAAAAATGTTTTCTCATATTAGCATAAAAAAGGTAAAAAAAATTAAAATCCCACATATTTGGCATCCTTGCGTCCGTAACGACGTGTACAATAAGTTGAACACACTTTTTATTCTGCACGGCAAAAAGCGTTAAAAAAACGCTAAAAAACTGAAACAAAAATGCTAAATATTAGCATTTTGCCTTCCAAAAAACGCATTAAAAGTGATCAAAAAAGCCGTATGTACCCCAAAACGGTACCAATAAAAACTACAGCTCATCTCGCAAAAAGTAAGCCCTCATAGAGCTCCGTACATAGAAAAATAAAAAAGTTGAGGACTTTGAATGCAGCGATTTAGAAAAAAAAAAGATTTCCAAAGGGCTTTTATTGCAGAAAAGTGGAAAAACCTAAAAAAAATTAAGAATTTTGGTATTGTTGTAATCGTACCGACCCGCAGAAAAAAATGTAGTGTGTCATTTATGCTGCATGATTAACGCTGTAAGAAATAATGGCAGAATTGATGCGTTTTCTCTCCCTGCTATCATAAAAAAAATAATGAAAGTTTTATAATATAGTCTATGTATCCAAAAATGGCATTAATAAAAACTACAGTTCGCCACGCAAAAAACAAGCCCTCATACGGCTACGTCGACAGAAAAGTAAAAAAGTTATGGCTTTTGAAAAATGGAGATGAAAATCCGCCAAAAATCGTTGCGCCCTTAAGCCCAAAATAGGCCATGTCCTTAAGGGGGTTAAGGCATTAAAGGGAACTTGTGTAAAAACGTGCCACTTTTTATAGGCCAGCAGCTGTCGTAAAATGGATTATAAATTTGCACACACCTCTTCATGTATTAGTTACACCTTTTCAGAAATGTATAGGATTTCCGACCTGGAGTACATTTCTAGCATCATTTATGCATAATTTCACATAAATTTGCCGGTCCGGGGTGGCCATGGCCATCCTGATAAGTCTAGCCCACTTTTCAGAAAAGTGGCAGGAGCGGTGCAAAAAGCTTAAAAAATGCAAATCTTGGATAATGGTTGACATGTTCTACTTTTTATATTCAGTGGGGTTCTCAGAACTGTGGGAACTTCAGGTAAAAAAGTGTGCACCTCCAGGGAACATAGCATAGAAACGTGGGACCATGTGAGTATAAAACATACCTTCCCAGACTCCCCATTTCCTCAACTTTGAGTACCATACTGTAGTTTATGCAGTATAAAGGTGCTGGTAGATGCCCTTTAAGAACTTACAGCAGGTTTCTGCAGCACCCAGCAAGAGATAAGTCCAGTTTATGAGGCTCTGCTAACCCCACCTACCATCTGTGATTGACATGTTTTCTCAATAGGCAGTGTTATAGCTAAAAAATTGTCAATCAGGGCACATCAGTGGGGTTAGCAAAACCTCAAGAATAAACTGGCCTCATCACTTGCTGAGAGCTGCAGGAACAAGCTGTAAGTTCTTAAAAAACACTGCACATTACACCCTATAAGTAAGTGACAGCATGTTTGTCACTACGTTATACTGCCCTCAGTGAGAACAGCATGAAGTAAATGACAGGTTAACTGGGTAATCCCATCACAAAATATGAGATAATTTATTGATCGGTCCCCCAACAATCTCGAGATTTCAGCCCTGG